>NW_025335440.1:17627370-17661732 GCF_004798865.1 Varanus komodoensis | reverse complement strand
GAGAAAGAGACTACAGCTAGGATGAATTTCATTCGAAGCAAGAACGACTCTTCTCCCTTCCAAACAAGTTTCCAATGTGTTCTTCAAATGCTAATTATGCAAATACAAGGTGCATGACTAACTTCTATTCCAGCATTCTGTCACATCATTTGTATGGGGTGTAACAAGCACGTGCCATGTCCGCATTACTCACATTTGTGCAAGTTGAAAGTGAGATTGCCACCTGTTCATCATTTTTCTGGTCTGTTAATATTTTAGAAGCTTCATCCATAATATATAGAGCATGCATTGCAGTTGAAGTTTGTCCGTCTTTGCTATGAAGAGAAAAATGCGTGGCAGAGAAATTTTAAATAGCACTACCTTTAGTACACACACACACACACACACACACACATATACGGTTTTGAAAAGAGGGGCTGCAAGAACCAAAGAGCCTACTGCGGGCAAGTGGGCTGGATCTGTCACTTGGTCCAACTTTTTCAGGACTCGGTTTTCTACTGTTTTGTGGTAAAAGGTCTGTTGTAGTGCTGTTGAATTGTACAAAAAAAAAGACCTCCAGAATTTCAAAGATCAGAATGTTTACAATGCTTTACTTTCATACTAAGATAGGCTTGTAAATAATACCAGAAAGTTACTTGTCCGCATTTTAAAAGTTACTCTGAAGGATAAGCAGTTATTGACTAGGAAAAGCGGCTAAGTCTTGCAGAATGACAAACCTTGACAACTCACAGCTTTTCTACATGATGTGTAGAAAATTATGTCCTCATAATTCCCTACTTACGGTTGCTTACAGGTTCTTTAGAGCATCCTCCAGATTTGCTTCTTTTAAAGAGCACTTTTGGCAAGTCTATTTTGATCAGGGAAATGTGGCATTATTTCTGAAGGCCAAAGAAAATGCCTTCTACTTGTGCATTAGCCCTATTTTATAGTACTACAGTGCCACCTAAAGGTTATGAAATGGAAAGGCAGGAAAGGAAGTCTCAGATCTCAAATCTGTTCTGAAATGGAAAGTAAATAAAATAGGCTAGCAGCTACCTAAGAACAATTTAACAAAGCATTCGCCTTTGCTAGATTGTTCTTAAGGCATTTGTCTAAAAAGGCGTAAATAAGGGGATAGACTTGACAGGGACAGTGGCAGGCTATGATGCTGCTATTCTAGCCTATAACATTTCATGTCTCTTTTGGGTAGAATGTTGGGTGGATTTAGGAACACCAGAAAAACAGAAAAAGAGGACAAAAGAAGGCAGTGTATAACATTTGTATATGCTGATGTATTTATATATATGCATATTTAGAAATGATTATTCTAAATTCAATATTATTATTATTATTAGAACATTTCTATGCCGCCCCTTGCCGAAGCCTCGGGGCGGCTTACAAACACAATAGATATGTAATACATATCTGCACAGTGCAGAAGTTGATCTACGTGCTCACCTGCTCTGAATGCTGTCCAGGTGTGAATGTTGGTGGGCAATAGGTCTTAAGGTTCTTTAAACCAGAAATGGACAGGGCAGTCCTTCATATAAATGCCAGATCAGAGCAAACAAGACTTGCTTTTAAGTGCTGGATTGGTGCAGAACAAGACTTGTCTCATTCATGATTTAGTAGTGGATGAGGCAGCCGATCTGGCATGTATAACTGAGGCCTGGGTGGGTGAACAGAGAGCGGTTAATCTCTCCCACTGTGCCCACAGAGACAACTTGGGTCAGCTTCATGGTAGACTGTAGGGCTGAGAAGGGGCAATTGCCCTGGTCTACAAGGAATTCTTGCACCCCATGCAGGCTCCCCACCTGCCTGGCTACCAGTTTGCTTCCTGTGCTGGACTAGCAGGACAATTATGGGTTCTTTTGGCGTGCTGTGCTCCTACCTGAGCTGATGGAGGTGATCTTGGATGTGATGCTGAGGTCCCCAGGCTGTGGGTTCGCTGGACATTGACATTCATGCAGGGGGTACTATGTATAAGGTCCGGGATGTGGCTGGTAGGCAGCTACAGACAGGGGGCCAGGGCCAGGGCTCAGATGCAGGGTGGAGGCTTGTACCAGATTCAGAGGCCAGAGGCCAGGCACTGGACAGTCCAAGTCAGTTGCCAGCAAAGTTCGGACACCAACACAGTCCAAGGACACAGGTCAGGTAATGGCAAGACGGTTCAGGAGCAAGGTGAGGTCAGGGAGGATGGGTGCAGGAACCTGGCAGGCAGGGTCAGGCGGGAGGCAAGGATGGAAGCAGGAGCAGGCTGGTGCTGGGTTGGAGCTGGGTGGGAGGCTGGCGGACAGGCAGGAGCAAGGGCTTGGTTGGAAGGCCAAGCAGCACTCAAGTTGTTGTGGCAAGAAGCAGCAGTGCGGGGAAGCCTTTTACGTGGCTCTCCAGGGCTTCCGACTGAGCTGCTGCCAGAGCTGCTCCCTACAACACCTGCCAGATGTCCCTGGTTCTGCAGGCAGTTGCAGGTGAATCCAGCTCTGACCCTGGCACCATGTCTGTGGTGGCCCAGGATTTCATGGTGTTCATGCCAACCACGGGGCTATCTCAACACGTCATTGGCCCAGTGCCGGTCTCCCCACCCCACCGGTGGGCACAGGGATGGGGATCCGAATGTGGAGGGCCTTGATCCAGTCTCTTTGTCATGGTCAGATCAGGTGAAGACTGAAAGTGGCTTTTTCTCTCCACAAGGGTGACGGACCCATTAGAACCACCTGATCCTGGAGGCTGATCAATGCAGATGGTTTCCAGGCTTTAGGAGCTTCCAGCTGGTATGGCTGGCAGTCCTGTCGAAACCTCTGGAACACAGAGTGGACCGCTTCTGAAGTGCCCCCTGTTGTTGGGAGTGATGATGCAAGGCTGGAGAAGGCCTGCTTGCACAACTCATAGTGGGGGCGGTTGAGCCCAAGGATGCTCCTGCAGTCAGGTATACCTATGGACAGTGAGGGCAGCGATATCACCGCCTCCATTCATTCTTCCATGTGTGGCTCAGCAGAGGTTTCTCAGTCCATGTGGGCCCTGCTATTTGCTGGCCATGAGGATGTTGTAGACCCATCTAAAGCCCACTGTAAGGTCTTGCTTGCTAGGCACTTCCAGGACAAAATTCCCTGCATCCGTCTGGAATTGCACTCCAATGTTATAGCAGCTGAATTTGGTGAGGCTCCCACAGCACTAGTTATTTTGGAAGAGTTTCAGTCGGCGCTGCTAGAGGATGTTGACAAGGCACTTGGAAGATCTGTTCAGCCACTTCTGTATTGGATCCTTGCTCCTCTTGGCTTGTAAAAGCAAGCAGGGAGTCAGCAGCTAGCTGGGTAATGGGGGGGATATATGCCTCCTCGCATGCCACCTGGAATCCTACAGAGCCTGGGCCATAGGATTATTTGGAGATCCCGATCCAAGTTTGGGAAACAGCTCTTACCACAGACCTGGGACTCCATACCCACCACAAACAGCTAGCAGAAGTTGCATTTCCAGGGTTGTAAGATTGGCCTTGGAAAAGGGGCATCACAGTGCCAATTTGACAATATCTGTTGTATTATTTTAATTGATATTTTCAGACAGTTCTGGGGGACTCTGAGAAGCAGGGGGCACCTCATTAGTGTGGTGACAAGTAGGGGGGTATAACACTTGGGGAGCAACTGGCTGGATGAAGAGAAGAGGGAGTAAATATTTGGCTGATGTTCCCTCTTCTGGTTTCTCCCACATCCAGAAGATCCCAGGCAGCTGGACCAGCCTACCCTCAGGCTTGGTGGTTCTGCTGCGAAATGCCAGGTTGATCCAAAATAACGTCTCTGTCATCCACAGTCTTATTGAGGATACTTGGCACATCACCACCCTGGCCTTGGGAGTTGGGGAGCGGGTAGCCATAGTCTACAGCAGTGGTGGTGAACGTATGGCACGTGTGCCACAGCGGGCATGCAGGGGCCGCTCTGTCGGCACGCGAGCCAAGGGGCACCAGCATCGATCCAGCAGCCGTGCATTGGATAACGGCAGACACAGGGGCCATGCGCATGCTCGGAAAGGAGTAGGTGCCAGGCGATGATGTCACGAGCCACGATACATTAGCTGTGACTCGTCCGAGCTTTTGCATGGCTGGTCAGTGTGCTGTCAACGAGATAGATAGATAGATAGATAGATAGATAGATAGATAGATAGATAGATGATAGATAGATTGGCTTGGACTTGCTGTTTTCAGGTTTCATAGCAGTTACCACTATTGGGTTGCATTTTGGGCAATTGGTCTCTAAAAGGTTCAACATCACTGGGCTAGAGTTAGAAAAACGAGGTGTCCTGGCATGATTTTGATGTTTGGAATGTGTTTAGAATGGGCAGAAATGATGAGCTGTGCAGAAAAAGCTACTCAACGAAGGCTTTTTCAATATTCGCCTCTTTTCAATGACATTTTTGCCCTATATTAGGGTTTGGGGTGTGCATCAGGCTACAAGCCCTTTCTTGAGCCTTCAAGTTCACTTGAAGTGGGTCTTGACTCTTTGTACCTGGTGTTGGGCAATCATGACGGAGTGGAGATTTTATTTTATTTTATTTATTTATTTTATATTTTTTAATAAATATTTAATGTTTATATTTTTGATTTATATTATAATTATTTTAACTTAGTGTTGTAAGCCGCCCCGAGGCTTCAGCGAATGGGGCGGCATAAAACTGTTTTAATAAATAAATAAATAAATAAATAAATGGAGTGGAGATTCTGTTATTGTACTGCCCACCCTGTTGCACATCAGACTCCCTGGTGACACTCAGATCTACATCTTGTTTACTTCTAACCCGGGTGTGATAGAGACAGTGTCTGGCCAGAGCGATGAACTGGATGAGGGCTAACAAGTTGAATCAAGGCAGAGGTTGGATTGGTAGGTGGCACCTTATTCCAGAGGGAGGATATCCACCCTGATCTGGATGGGGTTGCACTCCCCCTAAAGGACAGAGTGCAGAGTTCAGGGGTGTTTCTGAGCCCAGAATTGTCCCTGGAATTTCCATTGGCATTTTTGGCCAGGAGCGTCTTCCATCAACTGCAGTTGATATAACAACTATGTCTCTACTTGGATGGGCAGAACCTGTATTTTATACTGTATTTTCAATCTATTGTTGTAACCTACCTGGAATCCTCCAGCTATCGGCTGGTATAGAAGTTAAATAAAATGTATTTCCCCCCAGCTACTCTGTGGACTGCAGCTAAACAGAGAGAAAACACGGATTTCTCACGGGGTGGCAGGAGATGCTGAGGTTCCCACTAGTGTCCAGGTGCCAGTCAGCCCTGGTTTCACAATGTGGCTGATTCAATCACAAGTTTGGTTTTGTCAAACCATTTGTGGTGCTTTATTATCAAAAGGCAGGGCATACAGTTTAGACATAAATAAGGAAACAAGACTGTTCCCTGGGGAGCTATTACCAAGCTTTTTAAAAAATTGGCATTTTAACCCCCAGTGAACCATATGTCTGATACATAATTGTAGAAAGCAATTAAGGGTGATGATTAGATTTTCTTCTTCAGCAGAGGCATGTGAGAACAAAATAAAATAAATAAACCTCAGACTTAATTAATTGGTGCTTTTAAAAGCCCGAACAGTCATTTTTACCTGTAAAAAGCTGTTGATTCAAGGCCAAAGTGCTCTCTTCATTGTGTTAGGTAATAGTCAGTGGAATGTTCGCGTTGTTTCTACTCTACGGAGATTCTTGTGAGGACTAATCGGACTTTTATTTACCCAACAGTGACTGGAATACTGTGAGCTCCAAAGAAGAGCTCGCTGGAATTGTTTGTTTGGCAGCCTTCTGCTTTTTTAACTAATGCACCAGCAAGATAAGGGTGGCTAACTTAAATATTTACCTTATCCATTTCCAATCATGGCGAAGGGAAGAAAATGGCCAGTCCCAGCTGGATTCCAGCCTTCCCCCAGCTAACAACTGCCTGGTGGGAAAGGTGCAGAGGAGGTAGGAATAGGCAAAGAGAGAACTAGGACCTCTTCCTTTGGGTTGTCTCAATCCTGCAAGATGAAAGGGGAACTAGGGCCATTCCAGCAGCCTTGCGGACCGTCTACTTACCGCTCCCCTTCCCTTCCCATCCCCTTCTCCTCACATGCTGAGACTTTTTCCACTGTAAACCAGCAGATGGGGACTATCTTCTTTTTGATGATGGATTGTCAGCTGTTCCAGAAGGCTTTCTGGCTCAGGAGTGAATAAAAATATGTCCAAGAAAAGAAATAAAATAATAATGTCAAAGTTGCATGGTACAAGATGGAATGTGAATAAAAGCTCATTCAAATTGCTGCTCTCCAAGTGCTTTTTCTTGAGTAGGTTTAGCTGGGTTTAGAACCAGGATGTCCCCATCCTCTTTTCAAAGATTTCAGTTCCAGATCTCCCTCTCCCTCCCTCTTTGTGTGTCCTTGTGCAGGTGTGAAACCTGAAGAACGCTCACCTGCAAGTGGACAATCGCCATTTCTAAGCCACCCCAAAGCCTCCTTCTCCCCACCACAGGCAACATGGAGATGGTGGATTGCTGGCAAAGCTCCTGTAAAATAGGAACTCTTCCCAGTAAATAGTAATCTTTGGTATGCTTCCTGTTTCCCGCACAGCTTCATCCATAGAAGTGAAACATGGAGAGGTAACCCACTTCGTGCAACATGGCTTATTATCCGCCGTTCTTGCCACAGTGGTTATTACCCACAGATGTCTGTTCTTTATGAGCTGTTTAAATGAGTCTGCGCACTCTGAGCAGACTTCACATCAAGGACTTGCAGAATTACACTCCATTTATGCCCATTATGAAGACATCCACAGCACTCATTTTTCCAAGGAGCCTTAATAAGGCCAGGCATCATCACAGGCGCCTTGCAACACATCTCCAAATGCCCTGCAAATTGCAGCCATCAAGTGTCACAGAAAACACAAGCAGGGAGGATGTCAAACAGCACGGAGTGCTCGGTAAGCGCATCTGGAAGGGAAATGGAACTTTGTAAGGGAAAACAGAATGCATCTCCCATCCCCAGGAAATGTGAAGGTATAAAACAGCCACTCTTTTCAACATTTGCATTTTCCACAGACAGTATGTTTTACAATAGAGTTTGGTATGTTGTAAGGGGATTGGAAAAAATTCTGAAAGGCAAGAGAAGCTGTTAATTTCCAGAGGAATCGAATGGAGAACTAAATAATAATATAAGACTGGACCAGATCGTAATCTGAAGGCCAGCCTGGCAACACAGTGGATGCAACCCAGAAACCCTTAAAAAAAGTCAGGTTGCAAGTCCACCAATGGGGACTCCTGCCTATGAGAAACTGTTGAGAATTTCTCCCCACTTCACGGAGAAATTCAAATAAATTGTGCCCTAAATGTTTCGGTCCACAGGAAGGTGGAAGGTTTTGAGTGGCCATATTTTAGGCTCCAGCAGTATGTGAACTGAGAACTGCCAGAAGTACAGGCAGGATTTCGAAGAGGCAGAGGAACCAGAGATCAAATTACCAACATTCACTGGATCATGGAGAAAGCTAGGGAGGTCCAGAAAAACATCTACTTCTGCTTCATTGACTATGCCAAAGCCTTTGATTGTGTGGATCATGACAAATTGTGGCAAGTCCTTAAAGAGATGGGAGTACCAGACCATCTTATTTGTCTCTTGAGAAACCTATATGCAGGTCAAGAAGCAACAGTGAGAACTGGACACGGAACCACTGATTGGTTCAAAATTGAGAAAGGAATTCGGCAAGGCTGTATACTGTTGCCCTGCCTATTTAACTTATATGCAGAGCACATCATGAGAAAGGTGGGGCTAGATGAATCGCAAGTTGGAATTAAGATGGCCAGGAGAAATATCAACAACCTCAGATATGCAGATGACAACACTCTAATGGCAAAAAATGAAGAGGAACTAAAGAGCCTCTTGATGCCGGTGAAGGAAGAGAGCACAAAGGTTGACTTGAACCTCAACATTAAGAAAACTAAGATCATGGTATCCGGTCCTCTCACTTCCTGGCAAATAGATGGGGAAGAAATGGAGGTAGTGACAGACTTTATTTTCCTGGGCTCCAAGATCACCGCAGACGGGGACTGCAGCCAAGAAATTAAAAGATGCTTGCTCCTGGGGAGGAGAGCTATGGCAAATCTAAACAGCATACTAAAAAGCAGAGACATCACCCTGCCAACAAAAGTGCATATAGTCAAGGCGATGGCTTTCCCAGTTACAATGTATGGCTGTGAAAGTTGGACCATTTGAAGAATTGAGGAATTGTGGTGCTGGAGAAGACTCCTGCGAGTCCCTTGGACTGCAAGATGATCAAACCAGTCAGTCCTAGAGGAGATCAACCCTGACTGCTCTTTAGAAGGCCAGATCCTGAAGATGAAACTCAAATACTTTGGCCACCTAATGAGAAGGAAGGACTCCCTGGAGAAGAGTCTAATGCTGGGAACAATAGATGGCAAAAGAAGAAGGGGACGGCAGAGGATGAGGTGGCCAGATGGAGTCACTGAGGCAGTTGGTGCAAGCTTCAGTGGACTCCGGGAGATGGTGGAGGACAGGAAGGCCTGGAGGAGTGTTGTCCATGGGGTTGCGAAGGGTCGGACATGACTTTGTGTCTAACAACTACAACAACATTTATCTTTTATTTATTTCATTTTAATACCACCAAATAGCCAAAGGCTGTAACTCCAGGCTCACAGATACCATCATCATCATCATCATCATCATCATCATCATCATCATCATCATCGGTTCTGTGTTTCTTATTGAACACAAAGCACAACTAGGTAGCAAGTTGAAGTGAGCTGAGTGCAACCACAAAGCAATGAGTGAGAGCCGCATCACAGGAGTCTTGGCATGGAGGAGACCTTCGTAGATGGAGGACACCAATGCACTATCAGTCTCAGGAATTTGAGTAATGGCAGAGCAACAGCTCCAAATGAAAGGGAGCTGAGAACTGTAGTTCCATGAAACTGGAGCAATGCCTAGGAGGAAAGGAAGCTGCCTTCACACAGGATTGGGCCACTTGCCCATTTAGTGCAGAATAGTCTTTCTGGGACAAACTGCCCAGAGTTTCAGGCAGAAGTCTTTCTCATCATCTGCTAATGAAGGGATGCAGAACCTCGGGGAAGATCTGGCCCTCTGGAGATCCCAATCCAGCCTCTACTAAAAAGCCATCTTCCCTTGGCCCGTGCCTGTTCTCTCAATCACTGATTGTTTGGGGGTTTCCCAGTTTTTGTGCACTCCCCCCAACCCCTAATTGTACAAGGCATTGTAAAGTTTAGCTTCTGGCACTAAGAGTGTTAAGCTGCCATATACTGGTATTTGGGGAATTTGGGGCCTATCATTTAGTTATTCATTATCGCATTTATAAACTGCTCTATAACCCATAGGGCCCTCTGGGTGGTGTACAATATAAAACAGAATACATAACGTGAATAACCAATAAAACAGTAAAGACAGAATACATGGGACTTGGCGACTCAGCAAGGCTATAACAAGGATGAAACAACATAAAATACAATAGCAGCTTGTAAACATCGATAAAACAATATTGAAATCTGTCTTTAGTTAATCATTAAAATATCTGGCAAATTAACCTGTTGCCGGAAGGAGATCAAGGACAGTGCCAGGTGAATCTTCTAGGGGACCATGTTCCACAGCTGGGGTGCAATCTCAGAGAAGGCCCTTCTTCTAACTATCACTCCCTTTGCCTCCTTTAGCCATTGTTCCTTAAGAAGGACCTCCACTGAAGATCTTAAAGTCCAGACAGGAACATGCAGAAAAAGGCATCCCATTAAGTTCCCTCTTTGCTTGTGTCCATGGTGACCACTGTAACATGGCCCCAAGAGCTTCCCCAAAAGTGAAGTTGTCCTTCCTGGCCAAGGACTTAACCTGGTACCTTTTACACAGGCTTGACCAGTGAGCCAAAGGGACCAAAGAAATCTCAGCATTATCTCCAAAGGATGGTGGATCATTAGGTTGGGTGGGGTGAGAACTGGCATCCTGAAAGTTTCAGACCTGTTTAAGATGGAAATAGAGATGGGAACTCCAGCAGTGAATGAATGCACAGAATATAGCAGGCTTGTATAGGAAGAATTTTTCTCCAACTATCTTTTGGACTTCTGAAGAGTCTGTCTCCCATTCCTAAAACATTTTTCTCTCCGCTCTTTCTCTCTTGTGGAACGTGTTTGTTCTCGCATTATCTGTGTTTCTTTGAAGGCTGTTGGGTGTTTGTTCCACATCCCAGCAACAATAAACAATGCCGCCTAACAAACGCCAGACAGTGCTATGAACAAGAGCCGATTTGGCCAGCAGTACTAAATGATAAGTCAGGCATTTGTGCAATGTAGACTGATTAGGAGACAATTCTCAAGTCATAACACACGGAGTTCAGTGCAGCTTCCCCTTGTCTGGTGGCTTCAGTAGAGGCTGTCTGTCAAGTTTTTATGCTGGACTGGAGGAAGATCCGTTCAAACTGTTGTTCCACTGGAGATTATGCACTGGAACTTCTGTAGCAAATAGTATGAACAAATCAGTCTTTTCTCTGTCCATTTCTTTTTATCTAAAGTGCAAGTCTTTCATGGTGATGGAGACTACTATTGCAAGGTTCCAGGCAAATAAGAGTTTTTAAGTCTGCAGCGTGGCTCTTAAAAAAAATAAATAATCTGAGCTAAAAACTTCCACATGGGAAAAAAAGGGAAAACAGAGCAAGAGAGTGAGCAGAGGAAAGGCTTTTGTTGTCATAAGGGACTCTAACTCTACATCAAGAGAGCACAAGTTCCTAAGATGTTGCATGTCAGAACCTGCATTCCACACAGCAGGTCAGAAGTTCTCCAAAATCAGTATCTGGGTGTTCCATCCCTCTCAGTTTTCTTGTGGTCCCTCTTCTGCCCATGGCAGTTTGGGAGAAGTAAGTTGCTGGACAATGCAACTCACAGATATCTGGAACACTCTTGAGCAAGATTAGTATTATGTAAAGAAAAAATCAGACCCTTATCTCTCCTAACATAATGCTATTAAATCATGGGAATACAGCCTTTATGCTGGGTCCTTATGGTTACAGCAGGGGTGAAGTAACTGGGCAACTCCAGATGCTGCCTGAGCCAGCATGGCCAACGGTCAGTATGATGGGAGCTGTAGTCCATCAGCATCAGTAGGGTCCTTGTTTATGGCTTAGAAGGTATTGAATACATATTGTAGGAGGAGCTTTCTGCTGGATTTTCCCCTCCAATCTGCTAAACCACATTGATATTGCTTATGTTTTAATAAATTTAATATAGTAAGAAATAAATACATATTGTTTATTTTATTATTTATTTATTAAAACATTTTATGCCGCCCCATTCGCTGAAGCCTCGGGGCGGCTCACATCATTTATGCTACAATAATCCCATGATCTCACCAATTAAGGATTTTATTTTATTCTATTTTATTTCTTCAAACTTGGTGGAAGAAAGGGGAGCTTAGATAGATAGGAATTTCTTCTTAGTAAATGTGGCAAGAAAAGAGTAGTTCCTGACTTTTGTTTACAGTCATTGTTCCTCTTGCTTTTGGATCATGATCTCCTTGGGACAGGCATTTGTCTTCTTGTAGTCTGTGCAGCATCATACACATGATGGCACTTAATATATAAACATCAGTTGCTAATCATTATTTTGGAGCTGTGCTTATAGCATTTCAACATGATTTCAAATCCTTTTGGTTTGGTTTGGGAGCACCAGACCTTTGAGTTGGCCATTCCAGCAGGCTTGGCATCTAGAAAGCTATGGTAATCAAATCAGACACATTATGCAGAGAGGGAGGGAGAGCACTAGGCAGGAATTTTTTGTGTCACTGCTGGGTCATAGAAAGCAACCCAGTGCAAACCAGGAGTATCAACTGCAGAGGGCAAAATTCCAACTGTGCTTGCAAAATTCCAGCCTATTCTGGAAGCTTTTCTAGAACTTTGTCATATGAAGCATTTATCATGTACTTCCCATTCTCTATTCACAGTTTATAGTTTGGGGTTTTTTTACAACATTTTGACGTGGCCTTCTCCCCCAGTTTGCTTCTGTGCCAATCACCATATTTGGTGAGGTTTCTGGGAGCTGGGAAAACGTGGCATTTAATCATAAAACTGAATGAAAGTGCAATTTGCTCTTATGTATTTGTGCTATTCTGCTATACCACAGTGCCACCTAGAGTTCACACAATGGAAAAGCAGGAAAGGAAATGCTTGTGTGATGTTTAGTTCTTAGTTCTGCGACCAAACCAAAAATACATATAAGGGATGAACAGTGGAGTAACCGCATCATACAGAGAAGCTCCTTGTCACTTCAGGAGGACTCTTACTGGCCAAATTGGCAGATGTACCCAGATAATTTCTCCCAGGGAATATCCCTGATTGTAACTGCTACTTTCATGAAGCAGCTTGTGGGCTCCTGGGGATCCCTGGTCCCAGCCTTGCAGATACTGATAGTCTTTCAATAGTTTGGATAGCTTGACTAACAGTAAAAACCTGGCAGCTTTCCCAGTCATAATGAGAGTGATTCTGTGCACTATCTCCCACGACAGTGAGTTTTGATTAATGCTAAAAAGGCATTTGCCTTATAGTTACAATCTGTAGCACAGCTGAATATATCTGTATCCCCCCCACCAATTCACACAACAGATGACCATCTCATCAACATGTATATTACATCCTGAAAATGGTATGTGAGAATTTCAGCACTTGGGTATTTCCTAAAATGGTTCTCAGAGAAAATAAAGACCAAGAGTCAATCCATTTTTTAACAGTGATTAATGACAGCAAAGACATTGCACAAATGTTTATCTTTGACAAATGAAAACATTTACAAAATTGGTCCAGGCATTTATAGTTTGAAGGAAAAATTAATAGCCCTCTCCCATGTTATGATGTTCAGTGAGATAATCCATTGCTAGCATTCTCTCTGTCTCGGGGCTTCCCGTGTTTCTTTTAACAAATCGAGCATCATCTGAATGTTTGGTCTGTTTGATTGTTGTTTGTTTAAATGGGTACACTTTATACACATTTTTTGTATAAAAGCCCACAGGCATTTCTCACATTGGATTTTTAATACCCCAGGTAAGCCTTTCCTATCCTGGCAGCCTCTGTGTGCATTGGACTGCAACTGTCATCATTTCCAACCGAGAATTAGGCCAAGGATTTTGGAAGTTGCACTCTGACCCATCTGGAAGGCACCACGTTGGGGTACACTGTCCTAGGTGCTGAGCCACTGGGGAATAATTTTCAGTTTCTCAGGCATTGTTGTAAAAGTAGACCAAGGGCTCCATCGCCCATGTTTTAGTGCTTTAGCTTGCAGATGTGTGTGGCTTTTACATTCTGACTTCTTTAAACTGATTTAATGTAACTCAAATAGACTCTTAAGGAATGTTTCACTATTAAAACGTGCCTTGCTCTTGTCCAGGTCCTTTCATATGTGTCTGATGATACCAGTGGTTCTCAGGGAGCCACACTACAGATGATAAAGGACCCCCTTTCCAGTTAACAGCAACTATGAGGAGGGTCACAGAGGTAAATGAAAGGGCCATGAGCAAAAAAGATGGAAAACCCTTGAACTAGACTGTTCAATTAATTAATATTTCAGTGGGGATTACATTACAGTAGAATTCAGTAGATCACTGCTTTTGTCATTAGCATCTATAATTTTATTAGACAGGCATTTAGAGAACATTGTTGAGACACTGATATAATATGATCTCATCACACATGTGAACATGGAAATGGATTTTTCAGGCAGCCCAATTTACCTACTGTAATGCGACCGTCTTCCTTGAGCTTTCTTGCCCGATGAGGTCAAGGATTTTCTCATCCTTGGCTTGTTGGTACATGACTTTGTTGAAGGCTAGTTACTATGGATAATTGAACAGGTCTGAATGAAATGCAAATGCGCTCTGATCCTAAAGGCGTACCATACATGTCCTGGCAAGCGCTGGAAGCAGAAATTGTACCGGGTTAGCAGTCACGGACGTAACCTTGCTTGCTTCACGGTATGCAAAGAAATGTTACTTAATAGACCTGCATGGAAATGGCCTTTCAAAATTCTCCAGCCTGGGCAAAGAAATTGGTGTGGGTGTGTGTTTGGAGAAGGGCATGCGAGGACAGTTTCACTGAATTTCTGGGAAGGAGCAATTCACCAAATAATTTCACACAGATAGGACTCATTGGCAGGGGTTGCAGTACAACTTACTTGTTTTCCCACATTCCCAAAATGAGAATTTTCCCAAAAGCTCATTCTCCTTTGAATTTTTTAAAAAAGCAATTTATTTACTATCAAATTCTTCAAAGGGTAGAATGAGAATGAGAAAGAGTTTTAAAAAAAGCAGAGGGCATTTCTGGCACAGCACTGTTGCTTAATATGGAAAGGCTCATTCATGCCTGTGGCAACATGTTATCTTGAGCATTAACAAGAGGAAATTGAATGCTGCTTGAATGGCCAAATTTACATGGAGAAATGCCATGCCCTCAGCTGGGTTCTCCAATCTGGTACCACTCAGATGATGCTGACAAGAGCTCCCAGTGTTCTTGGGAGTGACCGCACTGGCTAGAGTTGGTGTAAAGGGGCATTTAAATTTCTAGATTGCCCCAGGTTGGAGAAGGCTGTTCTAAACCTTTCTATTTACTAAATAAGGATTGCAAAGGCAGACTTGCCGCCTCCTGTTTCTCTAATGCAGGCAGATACTTGGAATCTTAATTCAATGCTTATTCCCAAAAGGAAAGATGCTCTCAGGGGGAAGAATCTCCCTCTCATCCGGAATCAATAATGCCAGGAAAAAAAGCTTTGTCGGATGACAGAATATGTACCTTATGTCTCTGTGTGTTTTTCATAATGTCTGCCTTTTTACTTCTTTCTTTGAAGCAAGTCACTGAATGCCAAGCTAAGAAGGAAGAATGAGATTATTATGAGGTGTTTATAAAAGAAGGCAGCATTTTTCTTCTCCTAACTCTATGGGTGATGATGGCATGAAAGCATAACACTGGGAGGTGTGCACAGAGTTTACCTTTTTAGTCATAAAGAGCAACAGTGTTTGGAGAAAGCAAAACAAACCCAGTGCTTTGGAGTTTCCCTCAAGGACTTCTAGGATTTTGCACCAGTTTTATTAGTTTGCTCCTGACGGTGGTGGCAAGTTTTAAATTACCAGTATCTGATGAGGGACATCTCGAGTTGAGTTCCAGTCCACCTGAGGTTTCAACTCTCTTTTGGGGTCATACAGATTGGTGCGTTCATTATTGCAATGTGGTAACTATTTGTACCTGCATTTTAGCCACCACAAATCCAACACTGCAGAACATTTTTCCTGTGCAAGTCACTTTACCTTACCTCCAGTGAAGGTCTTGTGTGAAGAATGATTTATGATCTGCAACATGTTTACTCATTGGTAGCCCACAGAAAGTTCAATGGTACTTAGTGCCAAGGAATTATACATAGGCTTGTCACCATGAATGCTTGGTACTGCTATTTGAGTGACAGTCTAAGTATTGTTATGATCATGGCTGGATGGGGTCACTGGGGAGGTGGGTGTGGGGTTGGGTGGACTCCAGGGGATGGTGGAGGACAGGAAAACCTGAAGGAATCTTCTCCATGGGGTGGCAAGGTGTTGGGCACGACTTTGCGATTGGACAACAACAACAACATCCTGAGATGTTTGTAGGGGATGGGATAGAAAAGCTTTAAACAAATAAAGAAACAACAAAGTATCACTCTTATAGGTGCAACTGTTTTAAAAAAATGTTTGGGGTGTTATACTTACATGGAAACATTCAACTTAGTTCAGAGGGGCACAAGGTCAGTGGAGAAGGAACGAAAGCAGATGTTGGGAAAATGCCTTTTCTGTCTTAGTCAAGCCATGCACCTTATTCTGGTAGATAAAATTGCTGGTCTGTTGGTAGAGATGGACAGCTGTGAACGTCTCCATATGCTCACATTCGCTGAATCTCTTCACTCAAGGGCTGATGATCCCGCTGCCATTCTGCATGCCAACCAAACTAAAGAAGATGCTCACAAAAGCTGGTCAGATTTCAGTGATACAGAGGCAGTGTTAGGTACCAAAAAGATCTAGGGCTCAGACCTGGGGTGGGGTAAGGCGGGGAGAATGCACAAATTTGCATATGCTACATTATACATGATGTGATGTCTTAAACACAAGCAAATGGATGGCTAGTTGCATCATCAGCAACAGTGCTATTTGAACTTGTCCTTTTCTCCAGTAGCTTTCTGAGTCCCTATATGGCCAAAACTGGACACCCTCCATACACAATGAGGTATCAATGGATGTGGAGGAATGCCAAGGTTTGCTGAAGTACAGAGCATTTCTAGAAATCCCCAAACATCCCAGTTAGGACTGGGCTTATTATTATTATTATTATTATTATTATTATTATTATTATTATTATTATTATAACATTTCTATGCCGCCCCTTCCCTGGAAAGGAATCAGGGAGAACTGGAATCCTGAACAATAGCACTTCAAATTGCAATAGTTTGTTTCAGGTCTTACTTGTTCTTACTTGTTATCAGTATTTACCTGTAAACCCTATTTGGTTGGCCAGGTCTGCACAAAACTCATCCTCACAATTTTGCATATCTCTACTGCACACTAAAAACCTGAAAAGTCTGCAGGGCATGACCAGATGAGATGTCAAGATTTAAGACAACTTTCTGAAACCTGGTGCCATCGAGATGTTTCGGACTTCAGCTTCCACCAGCAGCTGAAGCCAGTATAGTACAGAATCCCAGGGAGCTGTAATCTGGTACAAATGCAAATGTAATAATAAATAAATGAAATTAAATGACTGCCATACACCCCAGTTGACTACCATTTTACTCCTTTGCTGTTTTTTTTTTTTTTTTTGGCAAAATGGAGTTGTGTAGACTTCTGCCAAAATACATACAAGCCTCCTTCAGTTACTGTGCCTCCTTGTCTCCGTGCCACCGGCTGCACCAGCTGTCCACGTCCTCCTCCCCTTTCTCATCATGGCTACAACTCACGGGCTGGACAAATGCTGAGCAAACAGCATTTGTCCAGTGGTATCTACTGCTTCTCCTTCCTGTCATGGCGAGGAGGCAGAGCAAACCCGGGGTCAGCAGAACCCAGGGGGGTGGTGGGTCCTTGGCACCCACCCAATCATGCCAACTCTTCCACTGGGGGATCCAAGCATGCCTTTTCTGGAGACCAGTCCACTGCAGATGCCCAGCACTGCTGAACCTGGGTGCCACTCCTAGGAACAGCAGTTGCACGCAGAACAGGGCTAGTGGCCACTTGCCCGCTCTGGATCCATCCTGAATCACTGGCATGCCTTAACACAGTAGAGAAACAGGGGCCTTGAAGCAGCAACAACCTGGAGGAGAAGAATTTCCCTGCCTTCTCTCTCTTCCCACCTCTCCTTTCTCTGCAAACAAAAGACCAGCATGGTCTGAAGGAGGCAGCTCTGGCCCAACGGGCTGCCTTTCAGCCGCTCCATAATCCAACATGCCAAGGCTTGTCCATGCTGAGGTGGAGCTCTGTGCCCTCACTGAGTACAGAGCCTAGCGAGACAAGCATAAGCCTCTCCATGACCTGCCTGGTCCTACTCCCTCACAGCAGCTCAAAATGCATCCTGCAGCCATGCTCACGCCTGGAAGCACAATGGGCAGATGTGGGGGGGGGGGCAGGCCTGATTGGACCCCTGCTTTGCATTCTGCTGACAGGAAAGCTGTGGCTTTGGAAGTGCTCAGCACTGCCAGGCACTGAGCCAAGAGATTGGCCTGATCCTCCCAGCTGCCCTCCTGCTCAGGTCCCATCTGTCAGACTAGCAGCGTTACTTATTGCCTGGGAAAAAGGCCCAGCCAGCAAGCAAGCAAGCAAGCAAGCAAGCAAGCAAGCAAGCAAGCAAGCAATCTCTCTCTCTCTCTCTCTCTCTCTCTCTCTCTCTCTCTCTCTCTCTCTCTGAGGAGGAGGGGAGGGAACCTGGCTCTCAGCACTGCTACTACATACTACAACAGACTCATTTCTCCTCTGCCTGCACACTTCAGAGTGACTCCCCACTCCAATCATGAATGCAAAAAAGCATTGCCTCAGGAGCTGAGCCCTTTTCTCAGAATCCCCGACCACATGCCTGCACTGTGAGAGGAACTGTGTCAGAGGGAGGTGGCCACTGGGCTGGGGAACTCCAGGGATCAGGAGCACGCCTTCTGCTGGGCCGTGGCGATGGGCAGGTGCCCAGAAATGTTGAGCTGTGCATGGCCCAAGCCCTCAGGGTGGCCCACAGCCTGTCCTTCCTATCAACCCACAGCATGAACTGCTGGTCACCACTGGCAGCTCCAGCGCTCCCCTCAGCACTGGGCCTAAGTGGCAGCAGCTGGCACCTACTTGGAGTGCCTCTGGGGCCCTGACAGAGCCTGGACAGAGCCACCACCAAGGCAACTTAATGGCAGTGGAGGGTGCCACCACCCAGGATCTCATGCAAGTCCTCTTCAAGGCACCCTAAAATGCTAGTAGATCGTAGAATCCTGGAGGGCAGAATGCTGAAGTTCAGCTAGGAGTGGCTGGACCAGAGCCACTGTGTCTGCTGTGGAGGCTTTTTCATTGCAGTGAATATAGAGAGGCAGTTGGAGAAGTGGCAGGGCTCACTTGCAATGGTTCAGGTTCCACCTCTGCAGCTGCAGCAGTGCAAAAACAAAAACAAAAAAACACCTGGCCGCTGCTCCCACTTTGCCGGAAGGCAGCATCTTGTTTGCCAGGGCAAGTGTGGCAAATGCATTTGCTGAAGCCTTAGATCTTTTGCAGCTTTATGCCACAGAGCTGCAAACTTCCTTCCCTCTCTGAGAAGACCATTCTAAGCCAAACAACACGGGTCTCTTCTCCATCCGCTGCAGGTGGGTTCTTTTATGGAACTGATCCATCTCATCTTTGGTCCTCCCTTTCTTCTACCCTCAGCTTTCCCCAGCAGGAGTGTCTTGTCCAGGGAATTTTGCCTTCTTGTGATGTGCCCAGAGCATGTGCCTCAGTGCTGCCATGTTTGCTTCTAGGGAAAGTTCTGTCTTGATTTGATCTAGGACCCACTTGTGTGTCTTCCAGCCCAGGATATCTTAATGGTTCCTTCCAGCACCATGTCTCAAATGAATCATTTTCATTCCTGCCAGCTTTTGTCACAGTTCAGCATTCACACCCAAGCATTGTGATCATGAATACAACAATGGGGAAGATCTAAGTCTTGGCCTCCAGTAAGGCCCCCCTCCATCCTTAAACATAATGATCTTTTATAGTTCCTTCATTGCAGCCCTTCCAAGTTTCAGTCTTCTACTGATTTCTTGGCTGCACTCTCCCTTTGAATCAATGACTAAGCCAAAGTATAGAAAATCTTTCACGATTAATTTTAATCATGTCTGCATGTTAGCCGAGGTTGAAGGCCCTCCCACCCTTTGTTGGTCCTGTGTTGCATCATCACTGCATTCTTGACTTCAGACATGAATGTCGCTACCACACTAAGAGGGGAGTCGCATCTGTTCATGGACTATTGCTACACTGGGAGCAGTAAGGTGGTAGATCCATTCGGAATCATAAGGTGGTAGATCCATTCAGAATCATCTCCAAAGCTGTTACCTCTACAACTGCAACAGCAGGTGGGGGTGTGAAGCTGTCTTGTCTCCCAGGCAGCAGTTGTCCAGCAGTGACAGTATGTATGGTGGGCATATGGCCTACTTTATGGAGGACAGCCCTCTGTTCAAAGAGCTGCTGTATGTGAAGGGATGCCCAGCCCAGTTTAAAGCTAAAGAAACAGAAGATGGGAAAGCATCTCCCATCAACAGTCTGCAGAGCACTGAGTAGTGATATATGAGACATTTCAGTTCATCTTCTAAATATACTTCATCTAGTTTGCACCTCCCAGATTCAAACACCATCTGCAGCCATTTGTACATTTCCAATCTTGCAGTATGATCTGTGGCCCCACAAAAATGTGTTTGGTAGCACTCATGTGTTTGAAAAATGTGCATGAAAAAATGCATCCTTTCGAAAAATGCACCCATACACTTTAATCAATGGAAGAAGAATTCATACATTTCCAGACTGTGTCATATTGATGTAGATGCTTGGAAAATTTCACACAAAGGTTCATGCCATCTCCTCTCACCCCGAGATGCTGATACAGATCGAGGACAGGATGAGTTTGAAGTGGAATTTTGGAGAATGTTGTTGAAGTCAAGTTTTGTATGTACATCTGTAGCATGGAGCATGGATCAGAGCAGCTGGGCATGGCTTTCCCAGTCTTGTGAGAAGTACTGTGTTCTAGCTTACTTAGAGTCACCATTTCCAAACTGGAGTCTCTCTATATAAATTACATGGAATCTATGGAACGTTTACACAAATTGATATCCTGTGTTGGTGTGATGCTTAAGGGGCAACCCTGGTACTATGTTCCATTCCCCCTCCCCCCCAAACACACACACAACCTGGTCTTTGATATTGTTGTAGTCATCCATTCCCTTGCTGAGATGCCCGTTTCTCTTTTTCATGCCAACCTGGAGAAAGCAGGTCTTTGCATTACAGCTGAATCATGGTATTTGGAGATGGCGGATTTAATCCTTCCCCCACTTGTTCTCCTTTGCCCAACTGTGATTTGCCTTGCGGTGGAAAATTTACAGTCTTGGCTCTGGTGATGAGATCTGAACCTCACAGCTACTTGGGTCGGAGGTACTGTTTCTTTCTCCTCATATCCACCATTGTGGTTATGTATATTGTTATCTAAACATATGGTATGTTATTGTCATAGGCATGGACTGGATCTGCACTTGGACATCCTTATAATAGACCCATTGAAATCAATGGGACTGCAGTCTTTCATGACTGATCTGTGATTCCAACGGGTCTGTTTTAAATATGTCTGGCCTCATTAGCTGCGATGGCCCGACTGTATGATAAATCCATGCAAAAATATTATCAGAAGTGCTTGAAAACAGTGCATAATTGTTTTAACCTGACTCTGGATAGCCTGAATGTAAACCACAGGAATGGCTAAGATGATCAGCTCATACTTTGTAACTCAGCAAGGACACGAGGTTATCATTACTATAAACAGCACACAAGTTTGTCAAATGAGCTCATGTATAAATAACAGCTCCAAAACCACTGCAAACCTTTTTTAAAACCAGCTCCCCCCACAAAAAAATAAAAAATAAATAAACCAAGGCTCGTTATTTATCATTAATTATTTAACTGCAGGCCCCATGCGGGCAGTGAAATCCTGCTGATTTACTACTTATCAGGAATAAATTACCATTTCCAATGTGGGGGGTTTCACGATTTCCCTTTTGTCATCATAAATAAATTTAGCTAATCAGTCCGCTTGCCTTCTCCCTGTCGGATGAGCTCTTCACAAGAGTCCTGAGAGGAGGCAATTTTGGGTGGAAGGGAAAGAATGTGTCTTTGCATGTGTATTTAAAAATGACATCCCAGGTTGTTTGTACAAGATCTCAGAACTCAGCAAGTGCTGATATTTGCTGCCTATTTAGAAGGGAATGTCTTTTTCAAAGATATGCAACATCCCACCTGAAGTTTTCCTAACATCCTCCTCAGCCCCAAACAAACACACATACCCTACTTTCTTGGGCTTGGTCAATTTTTAAGTATTAAAACAATGGGCTCAAAATTTCCTAATAGGTAGCCACTGTCCACTGATCTCTATATAGGGACATAAAATCTATCCAGAACCCTAGCAAAGTTGGAGTGGTCTTGGAACATCTGTGTATTTGTTTAATAAAATTTTGCATAGCATCTTCCCTGCAACAAGGGCCACAAGGTGGAGAACCGTATTTATTTATTTTATTATTTCTTAAAACATTTCTATGCCGAAGCCTTGGGGCGGCTCACAACATCAAATAAAATACACAATAAATTAAAACAATAACAATTAACAATTTGGTATATGTATCTTCTCATTCCTTCTTGGGTTCTTCTTCCAGGAAGGATCAGTTTATGGATGTTGCCATAATATGGCATTTTGAGACTTGACTTTGTGATATTGTTAGATTTGGGTTCCTGATGGTGTCATTGAAGGTGAGGGCCATGAAACTATTATTATTACTATTATTAATGAAATTTTTAACTTTCAATTTTTCCTTCAGTAAGGAACCAAAGGCAGCTTATATGGCCCTCCTCCACTCCATTTTTTCCACACAAAAGCAATGCTAATGAGGTAGATGTGTGTGTGTGTGTGTGTGTGTGTGTGTGTGTGTGTGAGGGGGCCACCAGCCCAAAATTACCCAGTGAGCTTCATGGTCAAGTGGGGGAATGGAACCCGCACCTCCTGGGTCCCCAGTCCAGCACTGTGGTGGCTCTCATAAATGAGCAAACATCTTCACAAGGATTCCCAAAGGAACACCAGAAAGCCTGGACATTTCCCAGCGCTGATAAAAGCCCGAAGAGAAAAAAAACTGTTAGACATTTCAGCTTAGGTCCAATCAACAGCAACTTAACCGTGACAATATGGGGCATATGATGGCAGTTTTAGAGGGAATTAGATTGACAAATGCCCCTCAGGTCAAACTCCAGACTGTGCTCTTTGGATCTGGAACTTCCCTCCTTTTCTCTTCTGTATAAATCAGTTGCGATTGCTCTGCGATCATTTGTCATTTGAAACCTGTGCAAATATCAGACACCGGAATGCTTGTCAATCATTTTTTCTGTCATGATTATTCATAATAGCCGCTCTTACCTGTCAGGACAGGTGGACATTATACACATCTTTCTCTGCTGCCCATCAGCATTACCAGCCACCAGTGTCCATCTTTCTGACACATCCTCAGTGGCATAGCTTGGCTTTCTCAATTATTTATTTAAGGCCAGGGCTTGGCTGTTACAGCCAGAAGCGTGCTGGAGGGAGCACTTCAGGACTCAGAGTCATTAATGTTCACATTTTCTACTCTGCAGCTCAAGAAAAATCATCCCCTTCAATGTTATTAATATTATTCAGGGACACCTGGTATTTATGCAGTGTATTTTCTATAGAACCAGGGCAAAGTCAAGCTTCGTTCACACACATCTCTGAAGGCCTGTACCCACCAAGAAGCCTCCATCCCTGCATGCCCTATGTTCAGCCTTGGGCCCTGCTCTTTACCTATTCATATTTTGCTCTGCTCTGCTCTCTTTATGCCACTGCTTTCAGGGTGGTAATTCCCCCCCCCCCTCCCCCTTATTTTAACTTTTTTTTTTACTGCTTGACAGGAGCAGTGAACACTGAGACCACACTTGGCAGCCCACCAGCTGCCATCTTGGATTCCCCACAACACAGTGGAAATTCTCAGTGCATTGTGGGGAAATCAAGATGGTTGACCATCGAATGGCCAAGCTAAGCAGTTCTATGTCTGCTGCTGAAAACTGGCAAGAGGATTAAAATATAGGGGGTGGGGAGTGGAGCAGCTCTGTGTCCTACTTTACAAAGGGCTTTTCTTCTGTTTGAAGGCAGTCCAATCCAAGTTTGCCTTAGAATCCTAAGCAGGGCCGCCAAAAGTGCCCTGCAACAGCCAGCACCTGGACAGCAAGAGGCACAGGAGTTACCTAGTCCTGGTTTTCCCCACTGTGGCAAGAAGCACTGCAGTTCTATTTAAATCAGAGAATTTATTTAAATGCATGCATATACACATGTAAATTAGTGCGTGCAAATTTTATGCAGTCTCTTCTTTCGTTCTCTTTAACGCAATGGGTGAGTGTCCACAGTACAAGAAAGCCATCTAGTCTGTGCAGAGATCTTGCAGGGGTCCAAGGTGTGCGGTGGGGACAGCTTTCCCTGAATGCAGGGGCTCCAGCACTGCCCATGGGTGCCAGGTCCTGCAAGCAGGTTTTAGCTTTGTTTAAGGTGTGGCCTCTTCTGAGCCAATGCAGCTTCTGCTTCTGAAGTGTTTGCAATGACTTGTCAAACATTCAATCTCATGCTTGGTGGAGGGTGCATAAGAAACCAGATGCCTTGGCCAGAAATAGATGAGAGTTCATGTAAGAGTTAGGCCTCATCTTTGATGAGACGTGAATCTGAAGAAAGCTGGAAAAGCAGAGACTTCTTTGCAAAGACAGCTGGACAAAAGGCAAACAGATATTCACTCCATCTGCTCAGGGAAGGACAAGAAACACTGCACTTCCGTTACAGGCAGGTCCATTTAGGTTGCCCACACAGTGATGAAATTTCTAGAAAAAGTGGTTAGGAGTGTGACTCCAGGCTGGTCCTCATGTGCTTGCTCAGTATTTTATGAACCACTTGAAGATAGGCAGCTGAACTGACTCGGATAAGGATGGGTTGGGGGCAGAGTGTTAAAGGCAATGTGAAAGTTATGTTTGTGATATTACAGATATTCTTAATGGTGTGATCATGGTAAACAATTTACTTTGAGAACTCACTGAAAAGATGGATACTGTATTAGATTCCAGTTGGATCTCTTCTCTCTGTGTGTATGTTTTATCCAAAGTTTCTTTAAAATAATTCAGATGTTGTTGTTGTATCTACTTAGCTGCCTGGATTTTTTTTTTTGAGGGGGGTGGGGAGAAAGGCATCTAAAACTATTATTATTAGTAGTGTTATTACTATTTTCATAGATGCTTTTTTGAGAAAGACACCTGGCCATTAGAGCAATGTGTGAGCAGAGAGTGGAACTCCACCGAGTAACGTTGCCCCTACTCGGTCGCACATGCAACTTGAATGTCTACAGGGAAGGCACCTTCACACACACCGCTGTTATGTGTGAAGGATTCCACATGACCTGGAATCCTGGGCAGTGGTGGATCAACATCATTTAGAGGTCTTTGTGCAGAAAGGTGAAGAGGCAAACCCTCTAACCTGGCAAATATTAGTGCTGTACAGATGGATGGATGCTGGACCAGTGAGAACATTTTTTAGTGGCGTATTTATGTATTTATTTATTTAAGGCTTTTTTATACCATCCTTGGTAGGTCTAGGGACAGTTTGACAGTGGATAGAATAAAGCAAAATAAAACACAGCATCCTAATTAATTCCTAGCAATAAACCTCATATTAAAATGACAATCAGACCTTAAAATATTGGGAAAATAAAAAGGGTTTAGTTTGCCGCCAGAAAGAATAAAGTTATGGTGCCAAATGAACCTCTCTGGGGAGCGTATTCCATAACTGGGGATCCTCCACAGAAAAAGCCCTTCTCTGGGTAACCACCATCTTAATCTCCTTCAGGGAGGGCTCCCAGAGAAGGACCTCCACCCCAGATCTTAAGGGGTGGGCAGGCACATATGAAAGGAGATGCTCCTTCAGGTAACATAGCATTAGGCACCAGGTCAATCAGTGAAGTGTGATAGTGGAAGAGTTAAAAGACACCGAATGAAGTCTGTCTGCACTCAGCACCTAACTAACCCATGGCATTTCCTACCACAAGATGCTCAGAATTTCTATGGATGTAAAAAGGGATTAGAGAGCCAGTATGGTGCAGTGGTTAAGAATATAGGACTGGGACTCAGGACACAGGCGATCTGGGGTCTAGTCCCATGGAGCTTACTGGGTAACTTTGTGCCAGTCATAGACTCCCAGCCCAATCTACCTCACAGGGGATAAGATTGAGCAGGAATTAATGTAAGTTCATCGAAAGAAGTGGGATATAAATCTAATAAATAAATAAATAAATAAATTCAACAAGTTCATGGAGGTTCTAGTTCTGATGCTCTGTGCCACCTCCCAGGTTATGTGCCTATGTCCAGCAGTTGCTGTTTGTCAGTTTCTCACTCCGGGACACATAATGCTTGGTTAGATAAGCCTTATTCCCACAGGGATCTTCCCTTCTTGCGGAACAAACAGGCTATTTCATGAAGAAGTACAGAGGCAGGCTTCATGAGACAGGATCTGACCTCCCAGGACTCTGTGTGAATGTTCAGTCTGGCTGCTGCTGTCAGTCTGGGAAGGACACACCAGGCAGTAGATGACCTCCTCTTTTTCCCCATGGATCACAACCAGCTCTGTATCTGCCTGGCTTAAATATGGAGAGAAGCAGGGACAGGGGCTGGATCACTACATTTCTAGACGCTACCAGATGCCAAAGAAAATTCAGGTATTCTGAATGAGGGAATTATTTAGTCTGCAAACTCTGTGTCTACATTGTAACCCCATCTCTTTGCAGGGTCTATGAATAAATTTGGGAGCGTTTTGATGACAGAAAATACTGCCCTGTTTCCTGTCAACACCTTGCCTCATAAATGGAAGAAGAAATGGGAACATCCTATCCAATGCCAGCCCTGTAGATATGGCATTTTTATTATACTGCAGAGAGGTTTGATCAGAGGGCGTGATAAGGGAATAATCATCTTTCTTAGCAACAGCATTGCTAAGGGTGAGTATTAGGAGGCAGATAATGATGGCAAAATGCATTTGTTTGGGGCTTGTTGATGCATGGCCAAAGGTGGGTAAACCAGCAGTAGGAAAGCGAGGGGATAGACTCCCTGTTGTCCACAGAGCCTTGTTCAAGGTTTTGTTCTTGGTGTTCCGCAGCCTAAACAACTGGAGGCTAGGGTTCATAGCTGATTGCTGTCCCCTATATAGATCAAATGGGGTCCTAAGATTTTTGAGGAGCCCTTCTTGGTCATTCCTGGGCAAACGCTGTGATGTTGGGTGACAGCACATGAACAGCCCTTCCCAGTGGTGGTGCTCACCCTGGAACCACCTGCCATATGTTGTTCAAGAAGCAGGCGCTGCGGTGAGCTTCCACAGAACATCTGTGCACTTAGACTTTCTAGAATCGTAACCAGTTATGATACTGCTCTGCTTCCTTGCGCTTGTTTTAATATAGCTTATACTTTTATTATGGCATTGTACGTGGATTTATGAATAGAGAGGCAGTATGGGCTAGCGGTTAAGCGTGCAGGACTGGAACTCAAGCAATCTGGGTTCTAGTCCCTGCTCAGCTCACTGGGTGACTTTGGGCCCGTCATGGACTCTCAGTCCAAGCTACCTTACAGGGTTGTTGTGGGGATAAGATTGAGAGCAGCAGGAGGAGAGTGATGTTAAGCCACTTTGAGTCCTTAATAAATGAAAAGACTGGAAGAAAATCTAACGAAGCCAAAGCTGCTTGGAGGTTCTGCAAAGTCAAATGGCATAAAAGTAATGTAACAAACAGAATAAAATAAAGAAAGGGGGAGCATACAGTTTGCATATGGCTGGCCCAAAATACTTACCTGAGAAGTTTCAGATGCACCCCTCTCCATGTGCCCATTCAAGGCGCATAGTGAACTTTTCTACGCAGACCTGTTAATCAGGTGTCTCTACGTTCAGTTTTGTCACAGAATTGAGATCGAAGCATTACATAGGGAACACCTTTTTTCCTGCATTCCTGCTTTACAACCTCTAGGTGGCACTATGGTATAGCCAAGTAACACTAGAGTACAAGTGGAAAAATAATTTTCTTTTGCTTTCACAAAGGCAACATTTCCCATGCTCTAAAATCCTTTCCCTACAAGGAAAGGTTACAACATCTGGAACTATTCATCATTCAAAAAGGTGAGTGAGGAAACTGCTAAGAGTGAAATCTCAAGGAGTGGCTGGCAGTTTGCCATGTGGTTCTTTCATGGTTTTAAACAACTCATACCAAAATAAGCCTGCCAGTTTAAGACATCCTGCTAAGCCACACTAAGCAACCTTACTTCAAGCCATGAGTTTTTTTGTTTTTCGCGGGGGGCTTGCTTGCCAAATCCAATCCCCAATGGAAACAGCTGTGCCAGGTTTGGAAGTCATGCTAAGCCAGTGGCAAGATGCAGCATGACAACCCTCTGTGGCTTAGAATGACATGTCAGCCATGCAACCATGCTCCCTCTGCCTGCGGGGAAATTTCTCTCTCTACGCTCAAGCTGACGACCTAAATTCTTCTCCTGGGTGTTGGACATCCTTAACATTCCTTGCTACACTTTTTAATTAAGAATATATATATTGCTTTTCAGCCAAGCAGCCCATGACTAGCAATAAAAGGTGAACAAATTAAAGCTAAGTAAACGATTCAACCAACACCATTGTTCTAATCACAAAACTTAAAACAAGCAAATTAGCAGCAGGAGGCAGCAGTTGGAAAAAATATTAATAGACAATAAAATGAATCAATATAGAGACAGCTGGGAAAGAAGAAACACTGCAAATCAACAGACAGCCTCCACCAAAGGCCAACAGAAAGGTTAAAAGGAGAGAGAAAATTGGCCATCATCTGCATACCCTAGAGAGGTCCGCCTGGCACCGTCGTTATTTGTTTTTCGGCGCCAGGCCAAGACCTTTTTATTTAAAAGTTATTTTAATTGTTAATTTATGAATTGTATTTATTGGGTTTTTATGTACATGCTGAGTTGTTTCTGGTTTTTTAACTCTAATTATATAACTGTTTATTTATGTTTATTTATTACTGTTGTAAGCAGCCCCGAGGCTTTTTGTGAATGGGGTGGCATAAAAATGGTTTAAATAAATAAATAAATAAATAAATACTGATGGCTCTTCAGCTGAAATCCTGAAGGACTTAACTCAGCAGTTTATGTAGATGGTGAAGACTCTAGTGATGGAACTTATGGGCTGAACATGTTCGCTCTTTGAGCAGTAGTTTCCTTGAATGTCCCTCTCCTGGCACAAGCCAGGGCCACATTAGGTGAATACTGGGGTGCTGAGTCCTCCAAATATGCACACACATACATGCCCATGGTCACATCAAATTCGCATACGACTCACACCCACATCCCACACACTCTCTTGCAAGCCCCTGACCCCTTGCTTGACTTATGAAGGTCTGGCACCTTCTCTGATCAGACAATAACCAACGCTCCACCCAGAAGTCTCTGTTATTAACCCTCAGCCACTCAAGCGTCCCAGCTGCCTCCTCTGCTCCAATCTCTCGCTGAAGCATCCTGGCATCCCCCTCGCTGCTACCTGGATCTTTTCCAGAAAGAAAGGCAAGGGCAGGGGAGAATGCTCTGGGAAGGAGCTGTTTGGTTTCTGCCCAGCATTCAAGGAAGCTGGCAGGAGCCTTCAAGTGCTACTTCCAACGAAATTGTGGAAAGGCTCTTGTAATGAGGCTTTTAGGGCCCTTCTCTAGATTGTTTCTCCTTTTTCCTTCCTTTCTTTTTGAGAGGTTATCAGCGAGGTCTGGAGGAAACATTTCTGGGTTGAGATCCTCACTTGCCTGGATGAAAACTAGACTGCAGGGGATCCTGATTGTCTGCCCCCTGGTTCCTGTGAATGCAGCCTTTGTTTCTCTGTTTCGCTGCATCTTTGTTTTCCACTGAGGCTTTCCTGGTGACAGCATCTCATACGAAAAGCTCTCCATGCCTACTGGAGAGGGGTTTGCACCAACAGCTGCAGCGTGTCACACGTAAGAGCTGTTTACTGTAAAATGCAAGGCCAGTTTACTTGGCATTCAAGGGCCATTTTGCTTTCCTGAATCTGCATCAGCAGAGGCAGTAATACAATCCAAGACATACATATTTCAATGTTTATAGAGTTTGCAGTTGTCAGGTTTTTGGAGATCCCAATGCTTATGTATGCTTCATTTAGGTTTTTAGTTAGAAGTAGCTCTGACACGGCCAACAGCAGAGAGGAACTATTGAAATGGCTCTTTCTGGCATTAGCTTACAGATTTAAAACTGACCAAACTACAATTAAACATCCTATTTTTTCACATGCTGGTGGAACAGAACAAAGACTTTGTGGATAGTCACAAGATAGGACAAGAAAGTTTTCCCAATCTCATAAAAATATACAGATTCCCAGAAAGTCTGATAAGTTTTTGTATTGAAACATCTGCAACCCACCTGGCTACTGGAATTTGTTCTCCAAATGCCCAGGGTTTTCTTGGGGGTGGGGGCAGGAGTGCAGAATGTAATTCTTTGCACAACGTTCCTCCACAAGGCCTGCTTATAGAAGCAAGTTGGCAGCTCCAGACCTTATGCTCATAAGTGTAGGTGAAGCTGGTGGTGGTTGGGACCTGGGCTGGTGTCCCTCTCATTTTCTTCTCTCAGTCAAGCATAGGCACTTTCTTCTGTACTCATTCACACAAGGACGGAGTTTGCGACCTCCTGAATGCAAAGCATGAGCTCCACCACCAAAGCATGGTGTGTCCATACGTTTCTTTATTCTTCAGTACTGTATGGCACGCCAGGTATCCCTGTTTGGTTTTCCACCTGAACACACTTTTGTCCTGTCACTAGCAAGTATAGTCTTTTAGCTTGCTGCTGTATGGATTTGAATGTATCCAAATACTTGTTGCGTAGTGTCCTGATTGGACTTTGTTTGGGCTTGCTTTTCCCTACTGGCCTTGATTGCAATAGTCAGGGTTTCTCATTCGATCAGGAGCATGGAACGTGTGGCCCTCCAGTGTATTTTGCTGGGCTGCAACCCACTCAGCCCTAGCTAGTATAGCCCATCATGAGGAATGATGGGAGGAATAATCCAGTAACACCATCTGTCTTCCATCTCTGATTAGATGAATGGACATGTCAGGGGACCATCTTCTGTCCCCAGTTATTTTCCTAAGATGGAGGAGGCTCATTCCCACCGAGTCTGTAGATGCAGAGGATGTGAAGGGTAGCCTCACCTGGAGTCACTCAGTGAATTCTCTGGATCTGTACCATTCTCAACTGGCTGGCAGATGACTTGGGGATCACTGAAGAGCAAGGCATTTGAGGATAACCCTTTCAAGAGAGCAAGAGACAAGCACACACAGCTCTCCCTGTTTGCTGGACAGGAATCTGCCTTTGCTTCGTCTGGACTTCTATGGCATTTCTCTAAATCACCAAACAAACCTAATAACTTTGAAAAGTCAGGTAAAGGATCAGCCAGATTAAAAAAAGGGTGGCGGGAAGAATACAAAGAGACATTGGCAAGAAACAATCAGGAGATCAGACTCAACGTCTCGGCAGCCAAAGCTTTGCAAAATGCTGCCTATAATACTGTATCGTGTTAGAGCGTGTTGTTGATTGACGGGTCTCCCTGGGTCTGAGAAATGTGTTCTGTTTATATCAGGCCTTCATGTTTTTCAGAATGGAATGGGGGCAGGGAGGGGGAGGAAGGAAGGAAAGAAAGAAAGGAAGGCAGACATTCTAGTCAGTGTGAAAACCATAGCATGTCAAGTAATTACTATAATGATGGAAATAGCTGGGTTGTAATAAAAAAAAAGTCATCTTGAATCAGAGCCGGAGCGCCTGCTGGCCCAGGTCACTAATGCCTTCTGCAACTGTAAAATTTGGCTGCAACCACGCAATCCAATACCGGTGAGAAAACACAGAGGTTTCGACTGCTGTGCTAAGGAACAAAATAATGAAGATAAATAACCAGGGCATGTATATCAGTTGAGATTCCCTTCCTTAATTATTGAAGTTGAAGATCACGTTTAGATTAAAAATGCAGACTAGGAAGTCAACAGAAGCTATGTTCTGTTTAATTCTGTAGGAAGGAAAAAATTCACATGATGAATCCTGGAAAGACCAAAGATTTTTCTCTGAATTCGACAGGATCCCTCCTCCTGGGTCTTACCATTTAGTAGTGGGTCCACAAATTCTTACACCCTCTTTCTCCTCCTGCTTCTTTGTAAATATTTTTTTTCTGAAAGAGCATTCAACTTCCTTTCTGTTTTCTAGTGCTGACTTTCAATCTAAAGCAGGGGTGGGCAACCTTCTGGGGCCCATGGGCTCACCTGGTGGGTTGAGATATTGCCCAGCACCCCACCACAAAATGGCTGCCATGACAAGTGTGGGTAGCCCCAAAGACTGAGTACAAGGCAGAAATAAGGGCTGAGTCCCAACACACAAAACAGCTCCTTTAAATCCACAGTTTTCTGCACTGACCCTCGGCTGTTTTCTTTAGCCTGTCCTCAACTTACCAAATAACAGCAACAGTAGTCGCCATTTTTCTCTGGCTAAATGTGCTGCCGCAGAAAGTTCTGCCTACCATTTCCTGGCACCTTTCTTTCCTAGGAATGCCTCTGTGCCTCATGAATTTTCCAGGTATATTAATGGAAAATGAAGATGGCAGCAGAGACTTGCTTTGAAACAATCCCAGCTATAGGAAAATGTGCTTTAATGGGCATCAAGAAAGGTGTCCTGGGGTACTTTGGTGTAAAGACTGAGGAACATGCAGGGAAACCAGCCAATTCAAGTATGACCTGAGAGACTGAAAGAATTGGGCATGTTTAGCCTTGAGAAGAGAAGACTGAAGGGGGATTCGATAGCGCTCTTCAAATATCTGAAAGGTTGCCACAGAAAAGAGTGGCAGGAACTCTTCTCAATAATTGCAGTATATAGGACACAGAATAATGGATTCAAGGAAGCTGAATTTCAGCTGAATATTGGAAAAAGCTTCCTAACTGTTGGAGCAATACAACAGTGGAACTGGTGACCCAGGGAGGTTGTGGGTTCTCTCATAATAGCATTCAAGAGAGAGCTGGACAGCCATGTCTCTGGAATGCTTTAACCTGAAGTTCTGTACTAAGCAGGGGGATGGACCCAACAGCCCTTATTATAGATGTTCCAACTCTGCTGTTCTACGATTCTATGACCTCTTTCAAATAGTCCTAAAACAACTAGGTGGGATCATAGACTCACCTCTCCCCCAGATGCAGCCAGATAGAATTGCTCTTGATGGGGCATCTCTAAAACATAGAAACAGAGCATGTCAAAAGGGGTCTCCCGAGCCATCTAGTCTGACCCTCAGCTCCAGCTGGCTCCACTCACAACATGTATGCCAAGAGGTTACACATGATGGTTGGTCACCATAAGGCCAATGGTGATGGTGGTGCTTGCTGTCGCATCTCCTTCTGAGATGTTGTCTCTCCAGATGTTGCCTGGGATTACGACAGGCCTGAAAACTGTAAGCAGGCAGTTCTCAACTGATTACTTGATACTGATTAACAAGTTGCCATTACTTTCTAAAACTTCTTTGGCAAGATGTCATGAATTGGATAAGATAAGGCAGCCAGCTATTACTTGTTTTCCCACGTGTTGTTCCCACTTTATCTGTATATTTATTGCAAGACTCAGTTTCATTTGTCTTCTTTCTGTATGTTTGGATCAAGGCCAGGACAGGCCCCGGGGCCAGCTGCCTGCAGTGCACCTCACACTCTTGTATGCATGACATTTGTCTATGCACATGCAGGCCAAGAAAGCTCCTTTCTGTGCAGCAGTGCAAAAAAACATTTTTAAGACCACCTATTTTAGTACAGAACATATTTTATGCTCTGCTGGAAGCAAACAACTCATATGCTAAAAATGGGGGGGGGGAAGAAAATTAACTCAAACACAAACTGAAGTTTCTTTTTCTACAATGTACAGCAGTGTCACAACAGAGTTGGTACTAGGTCAAAATCTTTCTATTCTCCAATTATTTTGACTGTTGATTAGAGGTCTGGTTTAATATTGTTTTTTAATAATGATCGGCTGCTCTGGCTTAGTATGTTGCTATTTTATTCTTTGTTAGGGTTACTTTTTTGTATGGATTTTATGGATATATGTTAGGTATTTTAATGTTGGTCACCATTTGCAAATCATTCTGGGAGCAATGCACTGAGAGAACAGTATATAAAATCTTTAATAAATAAAAAATAAAAACAGAAGCACATAGAAACATTTATAAACAACTTGGGTTCTTCAAGGACTGTAGACATGCTCCCTTTTCACTTGAAAGGCAAGAACCTGGGCTAGCTCATAGGCTGGCTGGGCTGGGGAGAACTCATGGGCCCAAGTGCCTTTTGTCACCATCGACGCCACTTCCCTCTGTCTTCCACCCTGGTTTCTAAATCATGTTTAGATGGACTTCTTTGTGTCTAAACATGCATAGGTTTGTGCCCTAAGTTTTTTTTTGCAACTGCAAGGACTCTCAGTATGCACTTTGCTGTCTGTCTGTTAATCCCTACAGCATGGGGATATAATTTGAAATACCCATGTTTATCACAGATTTTTCAAGAACTTTTTTTTTTACTGGCAATGCTGCCTCCAACCAAAAGGAAGATGCTACAATGCCTCAGTCTTTTTCTTCACATCCCCAGTGTTTGGCAGATTCAAACAACTTCTTTCTAGCAACTCCTTTGGTCTGATAGCAAGCCCCTTATGTGCAAAACATAAGTTTTTGCTGAACCAACCTCAATTATAAATCTACAGAAATAGTATGCATGAAAGCCATGGCAACTTTTCATTGAATAGATTACATGGGACACTCCACCTCCCTGTTCCAGTTTGCCCTGACATGCTGAATATCTACTTTGTTGTTGTTGTTGTTAGTCACGAAATCGTGTCTGACCCATCGCGACCCCATGGACAACATTCCTCCAGGCCTTCCTGTCCTCCACTATCCCCCAGAATCCACTTAAGCTCATACTAACTGCTTCAGTGACCTCATCCTCTGCTGTCCCCTTCTTTTGCCATCTATTGTTCCCAGCATTAGGCTCTTCTCCAGGGA
>NW_025335440.1:17626490-17627270 GCF_004798865.1 Varanus komodoensis | reverse complement strand
ATTGTTCCCAGCATTAGGCTCTTCTCCAGGGAGTCCTTCCTTCTCATTAGGCAGCCAAAGTATTTGAGTTTCATCTTCACTACCTGGCCTTCTAAAGAGCAGTCAGGGTTGATCTCCTCTAGGACTGACTGGTTTGATCGCTTTGCGGACGAAGGGACTAGCAGGAGTCTCCTCCAGCACCACAACTCAAAAGCCTCAATCCTTTGGCACTCAGCCTTCCTTATGGTCCAGCTTTCACAGCCATACATTGCAACTGGGAAAACCATAGCCTTGACTATACGCACTTTTGTTGGCAGGGTGATGTCTCTGACTGTATAGAGCTTCTCCATATTTGGCTGCAGAGCACATAGTCAATCTGATTTCTGTGCTGACCATCTGGTGATGTCCATGAGTAGAGTCGTCTCTTGGGTTGTTGGAAAAGAGTGTTTGCTATGACCATCGAATTCTCTTGCCAAAATTCTACCAGCCTGTGCCCTGCTTCATTTTGTACTCCAAGGCCAAACTTGCCTGTTATTCCAGTTATCTTTTGGCTTCCTACTTTAGCATTCCAATCCCCCATGATGATAAGGACATCATTTTTGCGTGTTAATTCTAGAAGGTGTTGTAGGCCTTCATAGAACTGGTCAACTTCTCTTCAGCCTCAGTGGTTGGGACATAGACTTGGTCTATTGTGATATTGAATAGTTTTCCTTGGATTCAAACTGAGATCATTCTGTCATTTTGGAGGTTGTATCCCAGTACTGCTTTTCCTACTCTTTTATTGACTATGAAGGCTACTCA
>NW_025335440.1:17563587-17626390 GCF_004798865.1 Varanus komodoensis | reverse complement strand
TTAATTCTAGAAGGTGTTGTAGGCCTTCATAGAACTGGTCAACTTCTCTTCAGCCTCAGTGGTTGGGACATAGACTTGGTCTATTGTGATATTGAATAGTTTTCCTTGGATTCAAACTGAGATCATTCTGTCATTTTGGAGGTTGTATCCCAGTACTGCTTTTCCTACTCTTTTATTGACTATGAAGGCTACTCCATTTCTTCTGAGGGATTCTTGCCCACAGTAGTATACCTGGTGGTCATCTGAATTAAATTTACCCATTCCTGTCCATTTTAGTTCACTGATTCCTAAGATGTGGATGTTCAGTCTTGTCATCTCTTGTTTGACCACATCCAGCTTGCCCTGATTCATGGATCTTACATTCCACATTCCTGTGGAATATAGATCTTTACAGCATCGGACTCTCCTTTCACCACCAGATACATCTGCAACTGAGTTTCCTTTCAGATTTGACCCAGTCGCTTCATTCTTTCTGGTGCAACTAGTACTAGCCCTCCGCTCTTCCCCAGTAGCATATTGGACACCTTCCAACCTGAGGGGCTCATCTTCCAGCGTCATATCTTCTTGCCTTTTGGTACTGTCCATGGGGTTTTCATGGCAAAGATACTGAAGTGGGTTGCCATTTCCTTCTCCAGTGGATCACGTTTTGTCAGAGCTCTCTGTGATGACCTGTCCATCTTGGGTGACCCTGCACAGCATAGCTCATAGTTTCATTGAGCTATACAAGCCCCTTCACCACGACAAGGCAGTGATCCATGAAGGAGAAATCTACTTAGCATATTACAAAAGACTTTAGTAAACAGCTGGAACTGTAAGCTTAGCTTTCTGCAAAGAACCAATTCATTCCTGCAGCAATGATGAGTGCTGAAGCACTCATCCCTGATCGCCCATTGATAGATTCCAAGATATGCTGCAGCAGAATATACTGCCAACTATCACAAGATAGAAAGTGATATCTAATCTGAAGTACTGAAACTGGTAAAATCCATTGCTTGATGATATCAGCTGATCTGATATCAATTGTAAATGCCACTATTGACTGGATACTTCTTGCCTCTTTATTTTCAGTTCAGGCCTGGCTTCTCCCATATAGCTAATGTAGCATTAGCTGCTGCTGAGGGGATCTGCCATACCAAGTCTCTCTTACCGCTCCACTGTTCAAAGAGTCATTCATTCCTTTTTGATATTCCCAGGTCCTTACACCAAGCAACCAACTGCCATCACAAGAGTTACAGAGCACATATGTGATGTCATGAGACAGAGAGCCTAGAAAATTTTCTGGATGCTGAAGAATGTAATCGGGGGATTTGCCAGATGTTGCAAATGTGCTTTTGTGTACATTTCTACCAATAATTGTGCATTTTATTTATTCCATAAGCTCTTCATTTTTGTGACTTTTTGATAGCTTTACACTTTTTCTGTATCTTCCATTTATAGCTGATATTATTACTTCAAGTGGTTATAGGAAACAATGCAAGAGCAATGCAAACTAATCAATAGTTTGGACCAGATCTGTATTAAGGAGATCTGCAGTCTCTTTTATTTCCTTTGTACTGCGGCCTCCATTAGTGACATTTTTGCCTCATTTTTTGGTTCACTGCAGAGCTGGGGTACAGAATTTCAGGGCCAGGCTCCCAGTATACCACCCCTTGGTCTCCCTAGAAGGCTATGAATCCTGTGTAATTTTTTGAGTAGCTGAATTTTCCCTTGCTTTTGTGTGGTTTCCTGATTCTCAAAGGCTGAATGTGACTTCTAAGGCTTACTAGCAAAACTCTAAGGTAAACTTTGCAGATTTTTTGGTAACTTTAGTCTTCCTCCTTTTCCCTTCCATCCCACCCAGTTCTGAAGTGTGGCTGCCAAACCAAACCAAACCAAACCAAACCAAACCAAACCAAACCAAACCAAACCACAAACCAACCCAACCCAACCCAACCCAACCCTTCTTTAAATTGGAATTCAGGCCTTGGGTTGAACCAAGGTATAGCACCCCTGCTGAAAATTCAGTACTCAAAGCAAGCTAAGATGCTAGTCCAATTCTTTTCAGATAGACATAAGAGAGTCTGAACTAACTCTCTTTCCACCCAGTTTAGGAGCTTTGTAGAACCCCTGTTCTGAATGTCATTACAATTTAGACTCCTGTGGTAGTGTGAACCATGCACTTAAGCTTTCAATTTCTGCTTCTGTGCATCCACTAAATCCACATGTGATGTCATGAAATTACCTTTACTGGTTCCTTATTGCAGAGTTAATGAAAAATATGTCTCTTTGGGAATTTATTTATCCAGCAAGATTGCCAGTTTCATCATGTCAAGCATTAAATTGCTTAAGGAATCCTGGTTCATGATTGATTCCTGTTTTGAAGACTATGAAAGTTGGTCCCATATTTTACTATTATCCAACTTCAAAACTGAAAATTTATTAACTGTGAAGCTCTGCAGTATACCAGTCAACTTTTTTCCAGTTTTGGAGGTATTTATAAGTGGGTGATGTCATTCATATGTCATTATGTCAGACATTCAATGACATTCATTTTAGATAAACTAGGTCTTACAATTTTATTTTCATACATATTAAAAAGTGCTGGTGATGTTAAACTCAGACTGGTTCTCATGAGATGCACCATCAGATCTTTGTAGTCTCTGGGAGCACAATCCTATAGCCTCCCAGCCTCCTGAATATGGCTATTCAGGAGGCCATAAGATTCTTCAGAGTCCCAGTATCAGGATCTGCAGAGCAATGCAGTGTCCCTTGGTGGTGTAATAGAAAAGACAGCTTCATTTACCTTGCAAGTACTTGCAGGATTAGCCTAGGATCTGTAGGTGCTTCCAGGGTTAGGACCAGTCCAACAATGCAGACCAGCTGGGAGTCACAGGAGACTCCACAAAGGCTTTCACAGTCTATCACAATAACTTGAGTTCTTCTGGTGGATGCTTTGTGTTCCTGATTTAGTGCCTGCCTATGATGTCTTCATTAGCATCTTGACTCTTGCCTGTTCTTGCTTTTGCTTTGCCTTTGTGTCTGTCTGGCCCTTGTCTACTTTTGCAACTCTTCAGCAACTGCCACACTGAGACATTAAGAATTATTACAATGACCAGTGCAAAGAAATACAAGAGAAGAACAAGAGGGGGAAAATAAGAGACCTCTCCCAGAAGATCCAAGAGATCAAAGCAAAATTGAAACCTTGGTTGGGAATGCTGAAAGACGAAAAGGGGAACATACGATCTGACCAGGAGAAAATAAAGAGAAGGTGTAAACAATATCCAGAAGAACTGTGCAGAAGAGATGAAAGGATGACAGGCTGCTTCAAAGAGAAATCCTATGAGGAAGAATCAGCAATGCTAGAAAGTGAACTGAAAGCTGCTGTACATGCTTTTGGAAGGAGTAAGGCATCCAGAATGGATGGACTGCCAATGGACCTATTCTAAGCTGCTGAAACTGATGTGGTTCAAATCTGAATTTGGTAATGCCAGCCCAGCAAATATGGAAAACAAAACACTCACCCACAGACTGGAAGTGTTCAATATACACTCCAATCTCCGAAGGAGATGCAAAAGAATATGGCAACAATACGGGCATTGTACAAATTTTCAATACAAGCAAAATGATGCTCATGGTGTTGTAACAAAGAATATTACCATATCCTTCAAGTATCGTGGTGCCCTCCAGTAGCCAATGAATTGAAAGACTCTTGATGAAAGTAATGGAAGAAAGTGCAAAAGGAGAATTGGAGTTGAACATTAAGAAAGCAAAAATCATTACTATAGAAGTAGCGCAGAACTTTACTGTCAATAATGAAAAAAATTGAAATTGTGAAAGATTTTGCAAAGCTTGGCTCAGTCATTAATTTAAATGGAGACAGGAGCCAATAAATTCGAAGACTGAGACTTGAAGGGCAGCAGTGAAGAAAGTAGAAAAGATCACCAAATGTAATGATGTTTCATTGGAAACTGAGGGCAAGATCATTGACACTCTTGTATTCCTGATTACTATCCATGGGTGTGAAAGCTGGACAGTGAAGAAAGCTGGCATGAGGAGAATGGATGCATTCAAAACATGGCACTGGAAGTAGCTTGCAAATACCCTGGACTGACAAAAAAGTGAATAATTGGGGCCTAGATTAAACCAAGCCAGAACTTTCCCTGGAAGCAAAAGCGATGAAACTTGAACTTAAACTAATTCAGGCACATCAGGAGAAGACAAGGCTCACTGGAAAGGAAAAAAATGCAAGGGAATGTCAAAGAAGCAGAATAAAAGGAAGACCAGATAAGAGATGCATCGATTCCATAAAGGAAGCAGCAGCCTTGAGTTTACAACAGCTGAGCAGGGTTGTGAAGGACAGGGCAGTTTTGAGAGCTCTCATTCATAGTGTCACACAAAGTTGTGATATACGTTTTGGACAGTTCCTCTAGAAAGACTTAAACTGGGCAAGTGTGACCATGAACTCTGGGTTAAATATATTATTTTTTCCATCTGTGTTGTGTGGAGAATCATTTCTTTTGTTCCATCATCCACTGATTGATAGAATTGGATTTCTGTAAAATAATGTTGTTCCTGATTGCAAATGTGCATTTTTACTAACATGAATTCACACAAATGCACATTCCAGAAACCTCCAAAAGGAAAACAAAAATTAGTCCACAAAATGACTGTGGAATCTGCAAGTCAGAATCACAGAAATCCAAACTCATGTGAATCCATTGGAGTTTTCTTCGACATTCCCAATCGGAAGAATTCCATGCCCAAAATAACAAATGCTAAAATAACAGCACTCATTTTGGATTGAAAAGTGGCCTGCCAGCTACATTATAAGAATGGCAGGATCCAAGGGGTAAGTAATATTGCTGTGCATAGCAGGAAAAATGTCCTGGATCCAAAAGTCCTGCATAGTAATTGCCATCCACAGCAAGTCAGACTACAGCACATCCTAACTTATAGGGAACATGAAGTTTAGCTGTGTGGGAAAGGTCCAAAACACATGATGCCTCTTAAGTCAATAAGAAAATAGATTAAATCAATCCAAGACCTGACAGGAAGCCAATGGACAGACCACACCAGGGCTCTTGTCATGCCCTCTTTAAATCATTAAAGAGGAGGATATTGTTTCAAGTAAGCATTGACCACAACTGTCTATTGCTCTCAGTCCTTTGCTAAATGGCCTGGTTCTCAAGCAAAGAGGTGGAAGAGCAGAGAGTGCCATTGATGTCAATGTGTTCCAAGAAATGAAAGGTCCTGGGCACCTCCCATTCTCCATATACGAATGATATTTACATATTCCTGTAAGTATGCCTGTGTGGTTAGCTATTGTGGGGTGGCCAGTGTTGGCCACTGGACTGTGTGTGGCTCCAAGGATGCTTGGGACTTTCTCTTTCTGTATTCCCTGAGCAGTTACCTGTTATTCCTCTTTCTTATTTAATTAAACAATATAGTTATTTAGCTTCCTACTGGTGTGCCCATGAAGCTTTTCATGACATAACTGAAATGCAATCAAAACATGTTTCTGGGGAAATAAATTCCCCAAGTTCAATGGGCTTTACTCCTCAGTAAGTAAGCTTTGGACAGAAACAAGCATAGTTAATGGACTTCATGTTTGGAATGACTTTGGGAGGCTTAGAATTTTCAGGAAGACACCCTCCAAGATCCTGATTATCAGCAGCATCAGCAGCTGGCGCTCTACATGTGTCTGTTCACTGGGGCCTGCGGTTCTTTAGGAAAAAGAAACAAGGGTGCTTGAGTGGGTTTTCATTTACAAGGACTCGTGATGCAGCATGCTGCGATGGCACAACTCCACAGAACAAGGCGATGGGGAGAAGGCACCAAAAATAGCATGATAAGGTGTGATAAGAGACGCAGCCCCCCATTTTCTTGGGCTCTGGAACTGGTTTACCTGCTGCATGTTCTAGGTGAGAGGTAGACTTTACTGTATCAAGGTGTGGCATCTAACAGATTTTTCTTATCAGATATTGTGATCAGATTTGGATGTTCTTGAGGCTGTGGCAGGCCTGTTTCAGCTGCAAATGCTGTTACCTTGCAGGTTTGTACATGACCGGAGCTCAGATTTTCCTACATGGGCAGACAAACCAGGCGCTCGCTGGCTACAGAACTGAACTGAATAATAATTTTCTCTGGTCGCTAATGAGTGGCAACTCCAGAAGACTCCCAAAGGCCACGAAGAGACATGGCCATTTCTGTTTGGGATGCTTCTATCACTGAATACATGGATTCATTATTCTGAGGAGCAAACAGGCAAAATCTCTCATTGGTTGCCATGTGCTAGGTCAGTGACTTGGTCCGTCTGAACTGCTGTTGCCTTCTGTAATTAGCAATGAACTTCCAAGGTCTTTGGATGAAGCCTGCAGAATTAAGGGGCAGGGGGACTGGGGCTTAACCCTTTCTCTGATCTGCACATACATATTCAGAAGGGAACTAACGGCACCATGGGTTGACGATGTAACAGCTAGTCCTAATACAAGAACCACTTGTCATGTTGAACCATATGATAAGGCCAGAGGTGTTGGTGCTAGAGGGCAGAAACTACATAGTTGACTAGGGAAGATCATCAGAAACAAGAGATATAGTTTTCTCATAGTTTGTATCCAAAATCTTCAAACTGAGCCCCTGTGTTCCAAACCAAAATTTTATTCCCTATGAAAGTCACTCATTTATTTTTAAAATATATACTGAATACATTTATAGCCCCATTTTCCAAGTAATACTCCAAGTCAGTGTGTGTGTGTGTAAGTCCAAGAAGAAACACATCATAAAACAATTCAAAAGGCCATATAGGAAAATAGTAATAAAAACAGCAGCAGACTTAATAGCGAAGGCACTCAATGCAATCTAGGCACCAGAAACTGTATTGATGTGGAGCTACCTTAGCTTGACTGGGGACTGATGGGGATCACATCCAGAAAATGTGGGCACAGAGGAAAGCCTCCTCCCTTGACTGCTTGTGAGGAGTGAAGATTTTGCCCCAGTCTGGGTTTTCTGGGGGAGGTATCAATTTTCCTCCTTGCATCCATCAGAAAACAGTCAGGCCCTGTACCTGCAATATATTTTTAGGAAGAACAAATCCCATGGCTGTAACAAGACACACATGCAGCAAATTCCTAGGAAAGGTAGGAAATGGCACCATTCCCCTTCATCCCCAAGGAACTTTGAGGTGGAGAGTAGCAAGGACATAGAGCAGTAAAGAAAGGACTGATCAGCTCCTGGCTCCCTGATTGCTTTTTAGTAAAGAAACTACCCACCAAATGTGTGCTTACTAATTAGTTACTAATGGGGGTAACTAATCAAAAGGAAATGGATGGCTACAAGTGCTCTCATTTTCTATGATAATATCTAGAGAAGGAAAGAGAGACAAGGGATTACTGAACTGTTTTGTCCTTGTTGTCTTACATCAAATAATGGCCTAAGATACAAGTGTTATTGTATTTTTACTGATTATTATTACATTGCATTCATGTGGGGGACCCAAGCTGCCTTACATAGCACCTTTCTGTCCTCACAATGACCTTGTGAAATGGGTTAAGGCTCAGAGTCTGTGGCTGGCCCAAGACCATCCAGGGAGCTTCATGGGCAACTGGAGACCAGAGCGTGGATCTCTAATGCCCTAACCACCAGGCCATACTGTCTCTTTATATGGGATGTTTGGCGTGGGTATGTTCAATTAATGAGCTTTGGAAAGAAAAGACATGGTGCCCCAGTTCTTGTTTACACCGACTTCAAACTTATCTAGCCCTTCAGACCCTACCCAAAACTACATCCTCTTTATGTGCCCGGTGTTGAAAAAAACAGGTGTGATTTATGACCAGGTTGCCTTATATAAAGAAAACAAGGTCAAGCAGCATCTAGTATTAGAGGGAAGAACCTCCGGCGACAACCAGTTCAGAAGCTTGAATCCACTTGCAACAGGATTGCTTTGTTACACATGAGTCAAGATGGTGAACACTGTTTAACCCAAACCCCACCAGAGCTGGGAGCTGAAGGGCAAGTAGGCAAAGGCACAAGACAGCTTGCTTGGCGGGAAGCACACGTTACCTCTTGCAGAGGCAACGAGGGAGGAGAAGGAATCAGAGAAATGAACCAGTCAAGTTACAGGACGAGGGGGCTGAATGAGGCAGCGAGTTTGAAGCAGCGAGTTCTGTCTCACCCCTGGAAATGTGCAGACTTGTTCCTATTATCCAACAACGAGGACAGCACACACATCTGGGTCAGCTCTCTCCCCAAACAGCATGCCCCCGTGGAATTTCTTGAACTTCAATTTCTGGATGCACCCCTGAGGACAAGTCTGGTGAGAATAAAGTGATTCGAAAAATAATTTCAGCAGATGAAGTGGCTGTCCAGCTCTGAATTTGCTCCTCTGCTGAAATGAGACCTGCGGTGGTGGGCACAAACTCATTGAGTGCATTAGGGAACACAGGTTCTGGCTTCAGGACCGATATGTTGAAAGATTCAAATAGATAGCTGAAATCAAACTGAATAATCTAATTCAACTGATTCCATATCATTTAGTCGCCTTGCGTCTTTTCTGAGACAGATGTCTAAAAAATGTAATTTCTTGTTTATACATACAAGCAAAACAAATTATATAGAACTTTGAATTCTATATAATTTAATTAAATTATATAGAACATTGTACTACCCATTTCCTACCCTGTGTATGCTGGCTTTCCCATTATTATTGTTATTGCTGTTGTTATTATCTTTCTAAGTTGTGTCATTCTAATCAAAAGTAAATGTGCTAACTCATGCTTTGGCCTTACCTCTTGAAAGATGGTGTAGTTAAAGATAAATATGGCAAAAAGAATTAACATAAAGCACCGAAGAATAAAATTCACATTCCTTCTGAAAGCCACAATCAAGTTGTGCTGACATTTAAACTTTGCGAACAATGTTCCTTTTCAGAAAATAAATAAATAAATAAATAAACTTGGAGACATGCCAGAAATCAATCCTTACCAAATATCTCAGTGGGATCACTGCTAGCCTGGAATCAAAACTCCAGCTGCTGTGAGATTTAATAACACCCTGGTTATGATATCATCAAATTGCAAAACCTTCTGGACAGCTGAACCCTTTTTACCCTAATGCTGTAATCAGATATGCAGAATTGTCTTGGTACAGAAAGTGCCTAGAGGTTCTGTTCTGAACAGTGTAATGCACTGCTTTTGCAAGTCAAAAAAGTTAATTTTTACTTCTAAAATCTGCCAGCCAGCTCTTTAAAAACAAGCTGGCTGGGATTTGAATGAAATCATATAATGTGTGCCTCTTCCAAGGAGAAACAAAAGTGCCGCTATTAAGCGACGGAGGACTTAAACTTAGACACCTCTCAGGGCTGCGTGTTCTTCTTCTTCCCTTCCCCTGTGGATCTATATGTGAATGGCCCCCTTCATCAGACAACCAGAAAAATGCAGCCGACTTCAGTGAGTGAGAGAGCCGCTGGTTTGTTTTGTCTGCTTTATCTGTCTTGACTGTACTTTATCCTTATGCACTATCATCTTTTGTGCATTGAGAAATATGGAAGAAAATGAAGTATGCAGTAGATGGACTAAGACAGCCTGACCTCAAGAGTACTGCAAAGGAGCTGCTTGCACAAGTTTTATGTATTAGCCATTTCTTGTTTAGGCTGCAACTATATTGTTCGCACTGGTCCCTAGTGTTAGAATCCACTTTCCTCTAAATGCACCTTCTCCCCAGCTGGGTTCCTAAATCTCAATCTTTCTTGATTTCAGAGTAGGGTCTCTGTCACCTCCCAAAGGCCACATTCTTTGGGGGTGCATCTGTTGGTGCCTGAATTCTGGCTGGGGTGGGATAAAGGCCAGGGGTGGCCACAGCCACCCCCTTCTCCATCTTTTTGCTGCTCTATTCTTCTGTCTTTTCCTCCCCGCCTGCAAGCCTGCCACAGGCCCCTCTCTGCAAAGGGATGAATGGGTCACTTGAAAGGTACTTCAGTTTCAAAAGTTACCTTGAAATTAAAGGTAACCTCAGTTAATTAAAGTTACCTCAGGCTACCATTGGCCTGCCCCTGCTTTATTCTCCTCCCTTTTGTGTGGGTCTGTGACTTCTCATGATCCCTGCTACGTATTTCTGGCCTTCTCACCTGAGCATCCCCCTCAGTTTAGCTAACATGCTGGAGCCTCGTTCAGCACTAGTCCATCCCAACCCACCTCCCATCTTCACAAGATTATCCTCAGAGCTCCAAAGTACTTAACCAGGTCTAGTTGTCTTGGCACCTGGCATACCTCTTCGTGACACCTGCAGCTCTTCCTCAGAAGGCACGGATGTCCAAATGTCCAGTTCCAGTGGCATTTATTGTTTATTTCCATTTCTGCCCAGGTCTAGGGACTAAGACACTTCTAAAAACAACACTCTCTTAAGCCAACAAGGGATGACAAATATACTAGGATGTAGAATATTGCATCTGAAAAGGCAGTAGAATCACATGACGTTTTCTTGACCCTGGCCATTAAAAAACGTCATAGCTCGAAGTTCTTATGAAGACTCACCAAGGTCAGGACATGTGATGATTGTGGGAACATTCCCTCATTTTTTTTTTCAGGCAAGGCAGAGGTATGCCATGGGCATGATTTGCCTTTCAGCACAAAGCAATAAAAATTGAGATATGTTGAATGTGGAATTTTGCCTATGCCAGTTCTGTTGAGAAGTCTCACAGATGACAGAGACTCTGGGATAGATCTTACCCCCGCTGCAGGTCTGGCGATTCCTTGCTTCAAACCTTGGCCAGTCCTGACCTGGTGATATAGATTGGTTTGGTGTACCTCTTGGCGTGATAAAATGGCTTGGGACTGCCCTGCATAAGATCAACATCTGTACTCCAATTTTCAGACCATTCTCGACTTTTAGAGCATCTCACATCACTAAAAAAAGAGAGCTATATCCTTCCTTCACATATCAAGGCATACATCAAGGATAGGGGAAAGAAGGGAAGGGAAGAGTTTTTCAACGCCAGAACAAGGAGGTTTGATATAAATGGGCAGGGACAGGCAGATTTTCCTTTGCTGGTCTTACATAAATGAGACTGCTGTTCTTTAGGTTAATGGACAGAGACAGAGTGTTGTTACTTCTGCTGTCCCAGGTCTATGGTTATGCGGAGCCAAGTTTTCCTTCTAAGAGACAGGGGAAAGAAAGCAAGCTCCCTGCAACGACTCCTTCTCTTGCCAGTGGAATGACCAGGTTGGACTACCGCTTGGCTTGATGATACTGCTGAAAATAGGGAGGGCCACCTTCTAATGTTCCTAGAGCCCTTGACCAATGGCAGCAGCCAACATCTGCTTCCTGCTGTTTTCCAGTTGCAGGAAAATTGCCATGTAGAGCAGAGTGTTCTTTCTGGCAGGAAGAGAGAAGTAATCATGGTTCTGTTACTCCTTTTCTGGCCAACAGCTGGGACAGGTAGGTCTCCTCTTTGGCTCGAAGGAACACAATAGATGTTTCTCTGGCCAGTTCCCTGAGGATGACTGTCACTCATTCTTCGGCAGAAGGTTCACTCGTTGCTTCACCACGGCACCTGTGAAGATGCATTTGCCATGACAAGCCCTCCTTGGAAAGAACTCTTTGTACAATGGGAAGGCTTACATAAATTTGCAACACAGATAGAAAAAATCCATAAATAGTGCTCAAAAGAATTGGGATGGGGAAAAGAATAAGGTTGGCAGGTAAATAAAAACATCACATGGAAATCCCTCTGTGTTTTGCTGTGTTGTAACTGGAAAACTTGGCAATACGATGCATATTTGAAATTAAGGCAAAAGACTTGCATTAAAAATACAGCATCGTTCTCAACTGTTGCTATAAACTCAAGAGAAAGGCATTCCCTTGATATTCTCATCTAAAGTTTTCACAACTGTGGATTAATTGGAGGAACCTGTCTAAACTTTTAATGTGCTGTAGAAATATTGTTTTTTCACCAACTCATCAGTGAGAAAAGTATTAGCTTGCTGCTTTAGAATATGTAAAATGAGTAGAAAGAGAGAGATTTTGCCAGATATCTGCTCTACACTCAGCTGAAAAGGTTATGACCAAATATTCTTCCGCTTCTTCTTTTTGCTTTCTTTAATCAGAAAGCAACAGAAAGCCACAACCCTAAGTAAAAAGGGGGAAAAATCATGCTAGCCTGGAAGTTAATCAGAAGGAATATGAATAAGGTAGATGTATCATTTTGTGCAGCTCATTTACTGAGGGTGGACCATGGGGAATCCATATGGTAGAATTATTAAATACTTCTTTTGCCTTTAGCTGCACAGAGGAAATATAAAATCAAGGCTCAGATTTTCAGGGATAGGAGCAGAAAGGAAAGAAGAGGATCAGGGAAATTGTGAAGGGGAATATAGCACCCAACGATAGTAATTAATATAACTGCCATTTGCTGGCTTCCTCCAGGAAAACACCAGAAAACCATAATTCTTTTGAGGAAGGGAACCACTGATTAATGGGAGCAATAAAAATGGGATGGAACATCACTTAACTAGCAAGTCAAGACTATACATTGTTTGTGAAAGCACAAAACCTGGTCTGAAAAACAAAAGTAAGAACATATTAGTTGCTTCAGATCAGATAATAACTGAGACTCAAAGGTTCAGTGTGGGTTCCTTAAACCATGGGTTGTGGCTGAAAAGGGGAGAATCACATCTGAAAACAGCTGTGCCAGCTAGATATGGATTGTTGCCATTAAAAACCCATGAAGAGAACCCACGGTTTGTTGTGGGTTGATCAGCATGGTTTTTTATCTTGGCCAAGTCAGTCGATACAATAACCCACACTCAAAGGTTGAGTATCACTGGTTGTTGAAACATGGTTTATTAAGTTTTCTGAGCCCAGTAGTATTACCAACTCATGATCATGGCTTGTTTATCACATACAGCCCATGAAGAGAAGCCATGGCTTGCTGTTGCATTCCGAATTGAGAATTGTTCACCATGGTTTGCTTCCTTGGACAGATTCAGACAGCACAATAAAGCACACTCAGAGGTTGAGCATGAGTTGACTGTGGGGTTTTATTGAATTCTGGGTTGCTGTAGAAACCTGGATTATCGTTCCAACCCATTCATTGCTTTTTCCAGCCCTGAGGCACATGACTGCAGTCACCACCTCGGAGGGTGGCAACACTGAAGATGGTCTTTGCTGGAGGCTCCGTGATTAAGAGAAGAGTTCCCTGACAGGATCTGCCTGGTGCCAAGATTGTCATCCTTTTGATGCCAGGTTAAGATTATTCTCTAGACCCAGACATTTAAAGTCATCGCATGGGATATACCAGCTGTTTTAACAGCTCTAGTGTTTATGGATTTCAAAATATTGTATACTGAGATGTTATGCTATTTTTTACTGTATGTGGTTTGTATGCCGTATTTTATTGCATCTGTATTTTATAATGCTTTTTATTGTATCAATTGTGAATTGTTATGAACCATGCAGAGAGGTACTGGGCAATATAAAAGTGAAATAAATAAAACCACACAGAAGAAGTTGTGTTGAAACTCAGGACCATGCTCCCACTCTGGCCAACTTGGGGTCCCAAACCATGCTTCCTGGACTCCCGGCAAGTCCATGTCCCCTTTCCCATGATTCTTGAGTGGTTTCCTGGCACCTGTACATCTTCTCTCATCCTAAAAGACCAAAATGCCTTGCTCAGTTGCTTGCATTAAGTTGCTTGCATTAAAATATGCTGATGTTTGAGATATCTATGATATTTTGGACATGCTCCATTTTGGATTTGGCCTTGCTCATCACTGGAATGCAAACGCAAGAGCTGCTCTGACACTGCATTTGGACCTCAGTCTAAAAGAGGGTTGACACCCCCTGATTAAAGCACAGCCCATTCCACATAGCCTCCTATTTCCATCCTTTTGGTGGGAATCTCACTGATTATCTCTAAATGTCTTCCAGGTGTTCGAAGTTCAGGTAATGATTTCCAAAAAGAAGAAAGAAAAGGAAATTAAATATAGACACAAGTTTGGGCTAGAGCTCACGAATCCCCCAGGTAATAAAGTTATTCGCAGAATAGTAGTTGACAGCTACATCTACGTACAGGCATCAATTCTACAATGGCTGAAACAGAAGTTGAGAAGTGGCGGTACTCATCTCTCTCTCTCTCTCCCCTAAGTCTTCATTATAACATACCTCAGTATTTCAGGCTTAACTTTCACTCTGCTTCTTGGCAGATGTGACAGGTGGTGGGGACACTGATCGCATCAGTGCAGCTCAGTCTACAATGGCAAGGATATTTTCTCTGGCACTCATTAATTAAGGGAAGCATGGAAAGCACAGTCCAATCAATTTAGCGGTGGTAATTTAAAATAAATAGATTTGCGAGAGACAAGGACTGGTGGCAGGGGAATTTGTTAAGCTGCAATCAGGTCAAATTTGGCATGGGCTACTCTTAATCAAAACCTGATTTTAACGGGGGAATGCTTCTGGAAGTTTCTTTGCATAGGAGGCGTGCATTAGGGCAAACAGCAGGCGAGCACATGAAAAGGTATATGCAGCTTAGTTAGGCACAAAAAACTCATAAATGAAGGCTTAGGGGTTTTGCAGACCTCTTTCTTCCCTTTCTCAGAAACTGAGATGCCAGGGCCTTGTTACCGGGGTGGGGAGGCATTACTCACTGAAAGAACAAATGCAAATTTATCAGGTATAATCTACATGCATACAAAGATAGTTATCAATATAAGACATGATACATCAAGACCCTCAGGAAGACAAGGTTAAAACAACAGGTAGTCTGCTGATGAGAGTCTGGCAGTCCTCCAAAAAGACATAATCTATCCCCAGAAAAGAGGGGAAAGGAGGACAAAAATGTGCATGATAGAAACCCCAGCCCCAGCTGAGTCCCAACCTAATCTATATGTATAGGTGCAAGTATATGATTAATAACCAACATGCTGAATTTTAATCCAGACAAGGCAGAATTACTCAGCAGAAATGGTGAAACGGGGTTGAATGTACCCCCTGTCCTAGACGTGGCCACAGTCTCTCTGAAGGACCAGACATTCAGCTTGTGGGTGGCCAAGACGGCTGCTGTAGGACGAGCGATTTTGCCGTACGACGGTTGCTGTGCCAGCAGCATGTCTTCCTTGAGAAAGCAGCTCTGGCCAGTTACACATGCCTTACTCATTGCCAGGTGAGTCATACCTCTGTGGGATCGCTCTTCAGAAATGACAGATGGAGCAGACTGCTGCAACCCATGGCCTGCAGTTCCGGCCGTATAAATAAATAACCCTTTATTCTGAAGAGTCTCCAAGACCAATTCAAGGTGCTGGTTATTATCTACACCGTCTAAATTAACGGTTGTGTATTTCAAGGTGTCCTCTTGAACCTGCGTGAACTGACCCATCAATTGGCATCCTCTTCAGAAACTCTGTCCTGTGTAACCCCACCAGGAGGTAGCATGGATGGGAGTGGAGGACAGGGCCTTTTCTGTGGTGGTACCTGACTATGGAACTCTCCTCCAAATGAGGTTAGACTGGCTCTTCTCTGTTGCCTATTAATTGGATGGTTTTTCTGAGAGACAGGCAACTTTGGCTGATGAGGGGCATATGGGACATCTTGCCATACTAACATAGCCCATTCAGAGAAGAGCTGAGACACAGGAGGTGTTCCAGATTGTTAGCATCAGAAGGTCTCAAATCAGGAGCATTTTTCCTTCCAAAGTTTCCCCACCACACAGGGAGGTCTGAGCAACTTCTGAAAAATTCTGGTGACCCCATCTGGCAACGCAGGGCTGGTCAGGGACCATGTGCGAATGGGGCTGAGGCCAGAGCCAGCAGGGGTGGGGCCTCCGATGCCCCCGCCCCTTTCTCCCACATGCACAAATACATATGGCCATACATGGAGCCTCCCCCATCTTCCATGTTCACAGGACCATATTCTCTTCTTTCAGACAGCTCCCCCACCTACACATGAACACATATTCAGTCTTCCCCATCTCCCCTATATTGGGGTGGGGGAGTTGGTCTTTTGCAAATTGCCAAGAAAGTGGACAGATGGTTTTGCTGATTATTTGAATGTGCCAATGTTGAGTATAGATGGGACTTTAGAAAGAAATATAATATCAATGGAAACAGTGCTTGTTGTCACAATGGGGAGGGCTGCAACCTTGTGACTTGTTTGCCTTGTCCAGGTACTGTTGATGGGGAAAGTCAAGGACCAGATCTTTCTTTAGATGGTTCTTGAGCTTTCTGCTGGGCTTGGAATGGATGGCCCTTCAAAGAAAGGGTGCCTTCAAAGCAGTGGACAGTCTGCTGTGATTCCTTCAGTCAGAAGGAGAAAGCCTCCTCTACCTGGGCAGTACAAGTTCCTGCTCTTGACAGCCTGCTCTTACCCACAGGCTTTTGTGGTTTCTCTCTCAAGAACAAAATGTTAGGGATGAAGCCTGCTAGTCCTCCGGCAGAGCCTAAAAATGTTGCAGGAACAAATTCTGACTCAGAGAAGGAGAAGAGGTAGAATCCACAGCTGAAATGCCAAGTCCAACAGACCCAGAGATACATGAGGCAGTGCTTGAGATTCAGACAGTTACAGATTCTGTGGGGAAGTTTAGTGGGCATGGTAATGTGGAGGGAGGGAGGGAGGTCTTCTATCATTAAGCCCAGGTTAAGCGGGTTGAACAGTTGAGAAATGTCAGATGCTGCAAGCAATTGGCCTTTCAGCAGAAGGATCCACCATGAAGGCGTGCTTTGCTTAGAATTTATTTATTTACTTATTTATTTATTTAGTAGACTTGTTTGAAAGCCACCCCTTAGCTTTGCACTCTCTGGGCAGTCATTACAATAAAAGTAATGATACATAACATAAAATGATACATTTAAAATATCATAATAAACAGACCAAATCACATATACATATTAATTGTAAAATAAAACATCAACTAATATATTAAAACTGGTGCAATTGATATGGATGATCTAAGTGGTGGCAAAGGTGTGCTGGAAAAGAGAAGTTTTTGCCAGGCACCGGAAGCTCAACAAGGTAGGTGATGAATCTACATTGGTACAGCATTCTAAAATTGGGGTGCCACCACAGAAAAGAAGTTTAGAAGGAAAGGGAGGCATTTAGTTTGGAATTAACTTCTTATCGTTCAATTCCCTTGTCTAATGGCCAGTATTCAAACTTTGCTTGTTTTTCTTGTCAGCTTTAACATAATATAAATCCTTTTAATGAAAAAGCCTTTGTCTTGGTCTGCTTGGAAGGAGGAGGGATAGAACTGCCACAATGGGATACATGGCTAGAACAGCAAAAGACAGAATCTCAAAAGGAGGTCTGTCAGCAGGGGAATTTTTTGAGCACCTGAAATCCTGTCCCCAAATTTGTGGTGAGTCACTCTGTGTTTGAGCAGAGCAATACTACGGCCCCTAGACATGGCCCTCAGAGCTGAGGTCCATGTTCATGGCATGGAGAGCACCATGACAACTGTTTCTCTGAGGTTGGAAGAACAACCCTGAAGAAGAGGTAAAGCGGTTGCTCAGGCATGCAGGGAGAGGAGACTGGGGCCTCCAGGATTCAAGGGATCTTGGAGACATTCCAACCTCTTCTCCTCCTTGTCTATACAACAGAAATTGGCCTTCCTGCACTCTGCCGGGCGTGCTTGTACGCATCTTAGTCAAAGGCTTATGAGGGTCAAGGCTACAACCCACAGGTTTGCACCCTAAGTGGAAGAAGAAGGGCTGAGATTCTTCCTTCAGGTTCTAGAATGCTTCCACCATAGGGAACTCAGTAGTTCTACTTGGCTATGAATTATTACTGTGCTGCAAATTTCGCCCACATATTTTATCTGCTCATATTCTGTTTGAAAAGAAAAGTCTTTCACAAAGAAACTCAAAGTCAAAGAACATTTCAAAGAAAGTCTCATGGACTGATTTTGGAATTCTGATGCTTGCTTTCTTTAGGAGGTGGTGGGAGAACGTGCATGTGTGTCCTGTATTTCATTGTACAATCCTCTGTGCAGCAGCCTGTATCTCTTTGGCCTCCCACATATTGGTTAAAATCCAGAAGATATTATGAGTAATTCCTCCCATAGGATTTCATTTGGAACCAGAAAGTGCAAGCAGCCGGGGAGGTTGCAGAGCAATGGAGAGATGTATAGTAGAAAGAAAAGACAAATGTGTCAACCTCAGCTGCCCGGCTGTGATTTTGTAAGTTTGAGAACACTACCACCAAGACCCTAACACACCAGAAAATTGAGCCAAACAATGGAAGCTTCTTCATGAGGGAAGAAACCGGCAGGAATTCGGAGGACAAATTTTCATGCCGTGCCATCTCCACCTCTTCCCTGACATGAGATGCCTTGCCTTATCTGCATTGAGGAAGTTGTAAAGGGGGATATGCCACTTCACAGTTACTGTTATCACCACTCACAGTGGCACACACACAAAGAAAAGAAAGAAATTGAAAAGAAAGATGTTTATAGCCCAGCCTACTGCAAGTCCTACCTATGAGAAATTATTGAAGAATTATTCCTCTCTTTCTCAAGAAGTGATTCCCTCACCTATTTTTCCTACTCACAAAGTGGGTAGAGAGTTTTGAGTTTCATGCACAGCTCTACAGAAGTTCTTCCTTCTGGGCCAGTCACAGACCATTTCTCAGTAGCCACCAGACTCTAGGTTTTATGTTACCTCTAAGCTCTACTTGTCAATAGGTTATTCATCCTTTGGAGCCCTGTCCTGTCTGTCTCCCCGTCTTCAAGCTTCCTGCTCACATGCCTCTTTGTTCTAGACTTTTTTTAGATGGACTGCTTAGCACAGAACAAGATCTGTGGTTTCTCTTCATCCAGCCTGACCTTCTCCTACAAGGGTCCTGACCTTCTAGTTCTCCTGGCCCTCCTGTGCTCCAAATCCCAACTCTCACCTTCCAAGCTCTCCTGGCCCTCTCGCGGGATCTGCTCCAGCCCTCCAAGTAAATCCCAACTTTGGCCTCCGTCCTGCTGGGTGGCACATGCTTGCAGCCCTCGGTGTGTTCAGTGGTCTACAGATGGTGTGTAAGATGCATCAAATGTAGCTGACAAGTGTGGCCCCCATTGAGAGAACATTGATGATGCCATTGGAGCAACCATAGTAGCGCATTCTGCTGTAGGTAATGAGTCAGTAAGTTCACATATTTTGACTCGGTCAATGAGACTATAAAAGTAAATGCATAAAAAGAAAAATGAAAAGCCATAGAGAGGTAAGCATGGCATGCCTAAAAGACCATTTTATTCTTTCCAGCATATAAATATCCCCCTCATGTATTAAGCTAATCCCTTTGGACTAATGCAGCATCGAGAAATAAAAAAGGTCCTTTTGCACCTAGTCTGAGAACCTTAAAATGTCAGGAAGAAATACAGTATTAATATTGAATTTTTCTGTTTTGAGAGTCAACAACTGCCTTTTGCCATTTTAAATCACGCATCTGTTTCTTGCTCTTTGGCCTGCTACTTTAATGCCTTTGGAAGTAATTGGGAAGTATTCAGAGCATAATAGTCAATAAATCACACAAGGCATGAAGAAAAGCATCTTTGTTCTCCCTTAATCATATGGTGAGTTGTAAAGTCAGGGGGCTCAAAAGCAATAGGAATTGGAGGGAAAGTTAATTGCAGTTGCACCGTCTGATAACCACAAATGGTTTTTAGTCTAATGGGCCATGCCTGAGATGACATAAATAAAGCACTGGCTGGGCTACTACAGTAGCCAAAGCCCAGCACTGGTGTATTGAGGTCTTCTTCTGCATCAACCCAGATTCAGGCTGGACATCAGGAAAAGCTTCCTCACTGGCAGAGCAGTACGGCAGTGGAACCAGCTGCCCAGAGAGGTGGTGGGCTCTCCCACACTGGAGACATTCAAAAAGAAACTGGGCAGCCATCTGAGTGGTGTCCTGCAACAGCAGGGGTTGGACCCGACGGCCTTCATGGCCACTTCCAGCTCTACTTTTCTATGATTCTGTGATTCATGCCAAGCCCATGTCCCATTCTTCGCTTATTGCTACAATTGCAATATGGCCTGAAGTAAAATTAGGGGTGTATTTGGAAAATTTAGTCCAGGGAAAATATCTACTGGAATTCTGAGGGTCGCTCAAGGACAGCCATTAAGATTAGGGATGAGTTTCAGCCAGGTGCACAGTATATTCACATGCCACTTCTGGCAACATTGAATGGCACCTTAGGTCCACAAAGCAGGGCCTTCACCAGGTCAGAAGCTGGTGTCCTACTTTATAGCCATTGAAGCAGACAGGTCCTGTTTCAAGGTATGTTTGAAGTATGGCAAATATGGAGTACGGCAGCCACGTGTTCCACTTTATCAAGGTCAGTCTTCTAGTTTAAGAATCCTCTCTTTGACGGCACCTAAAACTTGAAGCTCTGTCCATCTAAACATGAAGAGCCAGTGGAGGTCTCACCTGGTCATGTCTTCCCTCTTATGCATTGCTCTGCTATGTAAAATACACTAATTATTTCTGAATTGTTTTTCTCTCTTTCTAAATTGGAACACACAATATATGCTCTCTATTTTGGTGATGTGTTGCAGCCACCCTAGTTAGGCGCCCAGTTTACAGGTTCTGCTGAGCATCTTAAGTTCCCCCCACCCCTGGCAATTAACTTAGAGGTGAACATGAGTGGTTCTTAGGAGAAGCCAATACGTGGGCTCATTTCCTCCTACCCAGGCATTGATGAGGACAAGAATCCCATTCTCCTGTATGACTAGGAGCCTTCAGGGGAAAGAAGGACTACTTGATGCCAATGGAAACTTTTTTCTGAACCTTACAGCAGTGCAAGGTAAGGCTGCTTTTCATTCCTCCTACTGGAGCAGATGGGCTGATAAACATCCAGTTTCTGCATGCGGAGGTTTCAGTAATAACTCAGTCTATGCATGTCATTAGCTGAAGAGAAAGGGAAGACTTCCAGCGTAACATGCAGCTTGGTCTGAAGCAACATTCTCAGCAGAGCAAAAATGATGCCCTGCCTTTGCTCCTGCCGCTTGGCCTTTGTTTGCCTGGTATCTGACCTCCCGCTTGTCCACGCCCGCAGCTTCTACGTCTAATTCAGTTGGCCCTCACTCAGAGGATCAGACCAATGTGCCATGAAACCAGGCTCCAGGCATAGCAGGTTCCTGAGCATCTCTTGTCCTAGGGATGTGTGAATCATCAAAATGTAGGCGAGGAAAACCTAACCCAATTCTGCCTTGAAGCTTGCTCTGACTTGAGCCCGTATCAGACAGTCAACTTTCTGAGGCGGCTTCCACGTTAAAATCCGTGCATATTTTCATGCTCGTTTTCCTAAGTGTATACATTGATGGTGCACATTTTAGAAATGTATGCATTTCCCCCATGGATTAAAGCCTATTTGTGCACTTTTTTCAAAAGCACACATTCTTCCATGCATATTTTTCAAATCACATGGTAAGCCCAGAAATGTAGGGTGTTCAACTGCAGATTACACATGAGTGCATGTTCAGTCTGAGAGGTACAGAGTTAGTACTGAAAGTAATTTCACTACATTTCTTTTCAGAACTAGGGCTCCCAAGGCTCCCAAGGGTGAGGGTTGGATTATTAAACCGGTTTAATATCTGGGGCACAGATAGACCACTACAGGAATAATTTCAATTCTCATGGCATGGAGGAAAAGTAACAGCTGCAGGGCACTTCCAAACCAGTTGCTGGAAAGACTAGACACTTGGGTCAGTCATTGTATTTTCTCTGTCAATGTTGTTGTTACTGCATACATCACCAACGTGCCTTACACAAATATAGAAATCCATAATTACATAGCAGAACCACCCCCAATAATAGAAACCATAATCCACAAAATATTACAAACAAAAATAAATGTATTAAAACATAATTAAAACAATATATTATGAAAAGTCACCACCCACAATAAAAGAAATCCCATCTAGCCCACCCCACATTCAGCCTAGATTGAACAAAAGCACCTGACAACTATTGGAAGATATGTAATGTCCAAATGCCTGGGAAAATAAGGAGCATATGAATATGCCTAGCATAGTCCATAAACATGGAGTTATCATGGAAAAGGCCCATTCCTTAACTGCTGCACCCCCAGCATTCTCACAGCTGGGTCACAAGGATCAGCTGGTTTTCCATGAGAGGGTTAGGTTCTTGAGGTATTGGGGTGCTGAGCTGTATACAACTTCATAGGTTAAACTAGCAAAGTAATCAACAATAAGACAAAAACAGGACCTACTTGGAATCTCATCATATGCTGTCAAATGCCTTAGAGAAGGTGACGTTCTTAACTCAGCACTAAAAAAAATTGCAATGTGGGGACCAGCCAACTTCATCAGTGAGATCATTCCATCATTGGAGGCCACCCCTGTAAAAGCCCTCTTCCTTGCAGCTGCCCTCTAAGCCTCCTTCTGAGGAGACATCTGGAGGATGGCCTTAGAAACTGGATGGCAGGAGAGGTGCTCCATCAGTGTTGTGATCCTGAGCAGTGCAAGGCTTTATATGAGATCAAAAGCAGCACCTTGAAGTACACTAGAAATATAAGGCAGCCAATGTGAATGGGTCAGATTTGGGATTCTATGTCCAAATCTAGCCCCTGTTACCAATTTAGCTACCACATTTTGCACAAGCTTCTGAAATATCTTCAAAGGCAGTAATCTAACTTGGAGGTTACCACAACTGAAGCCAGGTTACCTTTGTCCAATTAGGGACATAGCTGGGCCACCAATATAAGGTGGTAGATGGCATTCCATGACACTGAGGCCCCCTGATCTTCAAATAACAAAGATGCCTCCAGAAGAACCCCCAGGCTACCAACCTGCTCCTGCAGCAGCACCTTCCAGAACAGGTTCTGCACCTTCCAGCTGGTGAGCTGAATGGCCCATTAACAGCACCTTGATCTTGTCTGGATGGAGTAGGTGTGGCTGCTACTAGTGGTTCACGGCATTCCCTGAATGTGTTTGAGTGGGATCTTATCTGTACTTCTCTGGGTTTTCCCAGAAAATCTGTTTTAGCTGGCTTCATTAGGAACGGTGCCAGACTTCCAACCCAAAGTGGCTTTGGGCAAACGTCAAGATGAAATGCGAAGTGAATTCATATTTCACACGCTGTTTCACGTACATGAGAGACAAGTGAATTGTTGACAGAACAATAGTCAAGAAGTTCTTTCAAAGAACTCTAGCTTTTGAAGATATTTCAGATGGCAAAGGGAGGATTCCCCCCTGTTCCTGTACCCCCCCAAAAAAAAACTCACCAAATTAAAATAGTTGGCTTGAGAATTATTTTCCCAGCAAATCTGCAGTAGCAATTTCCTTTATAAATGCTCTTGTTTTCCAGCTCCAAGTAATTTTTGGCAACTTTCAAGATGAATTGCAGAGTGAATTAATATTTGATATATATATATAACCAGAATCCGGATGCTTATTTTGTTCTGAAACCTGAAAAATATATAAATAAATTACAGGAGCAGTTGTGAGAGACTAGTTGTCAAAACGAATGTGGTACTCAGTGGAAAATTGTGAGGTGGACATTAAAACATGCAGTCCATGGATTAAAACGCTCGTTGCCAGCTCTTTGCATAAAAGTATATCTCAGTCATTTGTGACTATTAGAGCTACACTGTTTTGAGCCACTTGGTCCCTACCCCCAAACAAGGAAGTGTGTGGCTTGGTTCAGTCTGAAGAAAATGCATTGTAAGTCAGGTTGCAAGAATCAGCTCTGAATCTGGCCCTCTTCTGCTCCTTGGACTTCATTCCATGCTCAGCCCTTGCTTAGGAAGGAAGCTGAACCAAAAGGAAGTCCGCAAATGTTTGTGGAGCCCTGGTTGCACAGCTGGCAACCTTCTGCCATAGTATGTGCATCACAGACAAAGGGTGCAAGCTGGCTTGGTTGCTGGTGGGTGACTCTATGAGCACTCTGTGCGCTCCCCAGGAAGTTTCCCCAGAAAATGAACCAAGCAACCTTCTCACCCACTCCTATTTTGGGGTACTTTCCAGCCCAGTGACAGGCAAAAGCCTTAGCATCCAATAGCCTTCATTAGGCCTAGAGGCAAATCCGTGTCCTATACAAATGTGAAAGGAAAATATCCCAATTTTCACAGGTGGGATAATAATTAAGTTGCAACTTTTCAGTGTATTCCTTAATGCCTTTCCTGCCTGAGGATTTGTATGGGGCTGGATTCACAGTTTTGTTCTTTTTGGTTTAAAAAGTAATTTATAGGCATCAGAGCTCAGTTTTGGAAGGAACTGTGTTTGTGTCAATCCTTCTGAGGGACACTTTCACAGGGCACCTGAGGGGTTAAAAATATTTTCCAGTTCTTACAGCTATCAAAGAACACTTCTTCCCTGCATAAATCAAGCCTCCCCAAGGCTCACCAAAAGCTTTATAAACAACAGCAGCTGGTCTAAAGGTTTGCTGGATCCTAAACCAAGAAGGATTTTTAAGAGCTTTTTTTTTGTAGTTGTAACCTTCCTTAAGAACCTGAGAGATTAAAGAATCAACAAAGGACTCGTCTCTCTACATTTTTAATAGTTAATGAGCATGTATTTAATAATTTCAGGATGCAATCTTGTATGTATTTACCTGGGAGTAAGTTCCACCAGGCACAATGGGACTTCTCTGTAGGCATATATAGGATTGCAACATCAGTATTGATAAGTGGTATGTTCTTATGCTGATCAAGAGAGTTAAGCAATATCTGGGTTAAAGAGGCACCGGACTCCCATCTAGTCCCTGTGTGGACAGCCTTTCTTGCTGATAATTTGTCAAAGGCGGCAGGTCGGCTGTGTTTGGGGCCAAAATCTGCAGTGGATGGGTCCAGAACTGAGAGTGAATGAGACGCCCCTTTTTTCTTTTCATTACGTTTAGGTGATGCATTAATGGACGCGCTTAGGGGATGCATTAACAACGCCATCGGTTCTGAGTGGCAGCACCATCCAGGGTTGAAATGGGGGCCATTCTCCTCACCTCCCACTTGGAAAGCCAAGGACTGAATCAGAGGCCATCTGCATTTGCCTCACCTGTGTCCCAAGCCCTGTTGCTGCTCACTATGTGGCCTTTGTCAAGGTGTTGCTTTGTCAAGCCGCCCCCCCCCCCAGGCTTAGTCCCCACCTGCAATATGGAAGCCTTCCTCCTCCTCCTCCTCAGAGACCATACAGTGTTCTGGCAAGAATTGCACAGAGGGAGGGCCAGGGCCAGGGCCAGGGCGAGGGTGAGGGCGAGGAGCATCCTGAAAGGTATAAATGTTGGTATTGTTATTACAGCATCACTGGCTCCTGAGCCTGATTAAGACAGTTGGTATGACTTCTAGGACATAGTCCTATGCATGATTAGACATGTTATGCATGTTTAAACAATCCCTAAAACACTGTTTTGTCCAAACATGCGAAGGTTTGCACCCTTATAGTCCCAAACAAGAGGGGGCCTCCTGAGAAAACGTCAGTGCCACCCCCGCACAGGCTCCCGCGTGGAGGCCTGCAGAGAGGTCCTTGTGCATTCTTCCCCTCCAGCTGTGACAAACGGGGTGCAGGAAAAGGGCCCAGACCCCCAAACTCCCCTTCCGTGTGGGTCTTTCTTGATCCCTCACTCTTTACTGGCCTTCTGTTGGCTACTGAAGACCTTTGTGCAAGCTCAGTCTTCATGCACTCGTCCCTTTTTGCTGATGCCAAGTGGTGGCTTTAGTCTAGCAAGCTGCTGTTTTCATATGCCTAAACAAAAAACAGATTTTTAATTCATATGTTGTTTGTAACATATTATACCTTGATTAAATCGTAATGCTAGATTCTGCTGTTGACTGCCTTGGGTGCAGAAAGGCAGTGGAGATGGTGATGGTGATGAGACAGTGTGGTGCAGTGGTTAGGAGTGTGGGACTGGGACTCAGGCGTTCACTGGGTGACTCTGGGCCAATCATAAACGCTCATCCCGACCTACCTCACAGGGTCGTTGTTCTAGAGATAAGAGAGCAGCAGGAGGAGAATGATGTAAGCTGCTTTGAACTCTGTAAAAAAGAGGGGCATACATTTTATAAATAATTTTGAAATGCAGATGCTCTCATGCAGTGTATGGACAGCTGCAATGCTGATGTTAGCAATTCAAGAAAACTAGGATACGAGAATAGTTAGTACGAATCAATGGAGGACCTGAACATTTTAAAAACAGTCATGATTTTCATCAAGGCAAATGAATCCATTCCTAAGACATTTACAGCTCTGACTTTTCTTTCTTCCTGTTCATCTAGAACCAGAAGTATTAAATGGGGCAGGGGAAATAAATAGAAATACCACATTATGTTAAAGAAAAGCACAAGGGTTTGCAATGATAAAAGAAAAGAACAAAGCTTATGAAGGCCCTATGCAAACTATGGGGATGTAAAAAGGGACAACAGTGATACAAGATTTCTTCATAGTTTCCTGATAATAAGTACACATAAAGGTAATTCACATGTCGGTTTACATCTTGAACACTGTGGTTCTTTTGCTTTTTGCTAGCTTAAGAACAAATTGCTACAATTAGAGCACTCCTCTACCACTTCAAAGGAGAAATTTGTAGCAATTGTTCCTCATTTCTTGTGCGTGAGAGAAGTTTCCTCCCACAGACGTGGTAAATCCATTCAGTCTTGTTAAAGAGGTAAAAATTCTATTGTCAGACCTGTAGGGTTTTTTCCCCTGCAGTTTTCCATTAATTGCACACCATGTGCTGACTTTCTCCCACTTTCCTTAAATTGTTGCTGGCACCTCAATGAGAGATGCCAGTCTCCATTACATCAGAGCATTCTGCATGAAGAATGAGAAGTAAGAGAAGGAGCCAGCTGCATGTATGTGTGTGTGTGTGTGTGCAAGAAAGAGAGAGAGAAATAAGTGAAACACTAGAGAAGTTGGTTGATGTGCAAGCTGAAGTGTGGAAAAACTCTGAGCTCTACCACTTGCCATCCTTGGCTACTATTCATGCACTCTTGGCTGGCTCCTGAAGCTCAGCCTGCTGTTGGCCAGGGGGAATATAAATGGAGGTAGCATCAATAGAGTCAACAAACTGGCAAAGCTCAAGGTCTTCAGGAGATTCTATCATTTTCTTGCTTTTCCATCTGCCTGTCAGGTGTGGATTGCAGGCTGCTCCACTGTTCTGGTGGGACCTTTGCAGGCTTCCATTCCATCGCAGAAGCCTCCACCTTCAAAGTGAATCAAGTCTGCCTGATTCTCTTGGACTTCTCAGTGGCTTTTGGTGCCAATAACTGTGCTATCCTTCTGGATAGATGTTCTGGGCTGAGAGGTGCTGCGCTGGTTCCGGTCCTACTTGGATGGCCTTTCCAAAAGGTGGTGCCAGGGATAACCGTGCCCTGCCAGTTATCCCAGGAGGCACCACAGGGGCCAGTTTTATCCCCATGCTGTTTATCATCTAGACAAAACCCTTGCTGTGTTTATTCAGAGGTGTGTGCTGAGGGGTCATCAATACGCAGAGTGTATCCAGCCTCTTCCTTTCAGCGGACCCAGGTGAAGCAGTGAGCATTCTGAGCAGTGTTGGGGTACTCCAATGGACTGGATGTTGGCTGGTCCAAGGGAACTCAGTTCAGACAAGATGGAGATACTATTTGTGGGTGGTACACCTGCCAACAAAGTGATGTTCGGAAGGAGGTTGCACTCTCATTAAAGAATCAGGTTTGTACAGTGGGGGTTCTCCTTTGTCATTGGAGGTAAAGATGGACTCAGTGGCATGCAGCTGATGCCGATATACCAGTTATGTCCTTACCGTAATAGAGATAGCCTTGCTACTTCTGTTATATTCCCCTTTATATTTTATTTTGATTTTATATTGTAGTTTAAAATTTTATAGTGTATTTTATTATCGTGTATTTTATAATCCATTTTATGTTTTTAAATTGTTGTGATTCACCCAAAATGCTTTGGCTATTGGGCAGCATTTTGTTGTTGTTGTTAGTTGCGAAGTCATGTACGACTCATTGCGACCCCAAGGACAACACTCCTCCAGGCCTTCCTGTCCTCCACCATCTCCCGGAGTCCACCTAAGCTCACACCAACTGCTTCAGTGACTCCATCTAGCCACCTCATCCTCTGCCGTCCCCTTCTTCTTTTGCCATCTATTGTTCCCAGCATTAGGCTCTTCTCCAGGGAGTCCTTCCTTCTCATTAGGTAGCCAAAGTATTCGAGCTTCATCTTAAGAATCTGGCCTTCTAAAGAGCAGTCAGGGTTGATTGCTTTGCAGTCCAAAGGATTGGCAGGAGTCTTCTTCAGCACCGCAATTCAAAGGCCTCAATTCTTCAGCGCTCAGCCTTCCGTATGGTCCAACTTTCACAGTCATACATTGCAACAGGGAAAATGACTATATGCACTTTTGTTGGTGATGTCTCTGCTTTTTAGTATGCGGTCTAGATTTGCCATAGCTTTCCTCCCAAGAAGCAAGCATCTTTTAATTTCTTGACTGCAGTCCCTGTCTGTGGTGATCTTGGAGCCCAGGAAAGTAAAATCTGTCACTACCTCCATTTCTTCCCCATCTATTTGCCAGGAAGTGAGACGACCAGATGCCATGATCTTAGTTTTCTTAATGTTGAGTTTCAAGCCAACTTTTGGGCTCTCCTCTTTCTCCTGCATCAAGAGGCTCTTTAGTTCCTCTTCACTTTCTGCCATTAGAGTGGTACCATCTGCAGATCTGAAGTTGTTTATATTTCTCCTGGCAATCTTAATTCCAACTTTTGATTCAGTTGGGCAGCATAGAAATGCACTAAGTAAATACATAAACAGACAAACATGAAGTTCAAAGCCATGTGCAAAATAAAACAAAACAAGCAGAAAGTATAAGACTGTAACCCTCCTTACAGGAGGGACATAGCCAGGTTAGAGTCAGTGCAGCATAGAGCCACAAGGATGGTGGCCAGATTGCAGGGAAACCCATATGAAGCAAGACTGAGAGAATTGAGTCTTTTCAGCCTGGAGAAGAGGTGACTCCAAGGGGATCTGTTGGCGACATACAGGGGGGTGTCACATGAAGGTGGGTAGAGACCTGTTCTCCCCTGCAGAGGAAGGCAGGATGCGCTCCAACAGAGCCAAGTTCGAGGAACCAAGGTTCAGTTTGGATGCCAGGAAGCACTTGCTGACAGTTAGGATCTCCAGGGTGTGGAATGGGCTTCCACAGGAGGTGGTTGAGGCCTCATGGGTGAGGGTGTTCAAGGATAGGCTGGACATGCACATGATAGGCATGGTAGGTAGGTAGCAGAGCCAGCTGGAGCCCAGGGTCAGACTAGATGGCCCAGGAGGCCTCTTCTTTCTCACTCTGTTTCTATGTTTCCTTTGTGACTACTTTTCAGGCCTTGGTGAAGCTTCCCTTTTACCTGATTACATACTGCTGACATGTTTTGCACTGTAAGCATGTCAGGCTAGCTCAAGTGGTATATGAACTACAGCACACTAGACTAGCCTGGTTAGCACACCAGTATTTCCTTCTAGATGAGCATTCTTGTTAGCCTGTGCTCTGTGCAGCAATATACTGGCCCACGCAGAGGAAAGAATTATGTTACATCCTCAGCATGTCTAAACCAGGGAGGCTGCTCAATAAAGGAATGCAGCCCAATGCAGAAGGCATTTGCTGTTTAATAGAACCTACATCCCAAAACCTCCTTGTTCCCCCATGTAAGCCTTTAAAAAGTGGATTAATATGTTCCTGACTTTAATCACTTTAATTTCCTAGGAGTGGCATTCTCTATAAATTCAGGTTTTCAATTAACAGAATCTGGGACTCAGTTCAACCAAATATTACAACAATCCACCTCGGCTATTAGAAAGGCTGGTTCACTAAGCTCAAAGAAGCATTTACTTTTTTTTATGCTTGAATGAAAAAGGTGGGAGAATTGATGGCTTTGCCCTGTTGCCATTTTTTTGCATCCCTTAGACAGGGCTGGTTAACCTGCAGCCCAGGATCTGCATGCAGCCCTCAGTGTAAATTCAAGCAATCAGTTTGACAAGGACAAGCTGTTTCTTCTTTGGCAGGAGAATGAGGGAGATGGCATGTCAGAAAGAGATACGGGGAAAAGAGGTCCGTGGAAGCAGAAAGGAAGAAGAGAGGGTGACCCTGTTGACTTTTGCTTCTATTCGTACCCACAAATTACCCTTAAGGGAATGTAGCCCTTGACGGCAGAATGGTTCCCCAATCCTGCATTTGATGCCCCTTCATACATCTGTGTCAGCTTCTCACTGCTCGGTAGATCCTTCAGAATTTGGCAATGATGCAATTGAGAGGCATGAATTAGAACTGGTGCCAAGTCTGGGGGAATCTGTGTAGCTGATGGAGTTGTGTGTGAATAGGAAAGTTGTGTGTGTGAGTGAATGGGAAGCAGTGTGGGATGAGTTTGGAGGTAAGGCTTTGTGCCAGTGGGTGGCCATGTGAGTGGTTAGCCATGTGTGGGTGGAGTGGGCATGTGGATTTGTCCTGCCTACTGCCATGTAAGGGTTACGGTTAGGGTCAGGGATGCGGGACCATATCTAGGCATGCAGATAGTGTGGTGCAGTGGTTAGAATGCCAAAGTAGGACTCTGAAGACTCAGGTCCCCATTTGGCCAAGAAATTCACTGGGCAATTCTGGGCCAGGCACTGACTCTCAGCCTTACCTAACTCACTGTTTTGAGGATAAAAGGAAGGGGAGATGGAAGAGGATTACGTGAGCCTCCTTGGGTGCTGTAGAATCAGCTCAGGTTCCCAGGTTTTTGTAGAAAGGTTGAACAGCAGAGCCAATGGGGGCACAGAGATTTTGCTGTGTGGAGGAGGCAGTGGGATTGTGAGGGAAAAGATCTGAAAGGACCTCGGCATAATCCTAATTGTCTGTGTCTTTTCCATCCTTTCCTGAGGATGAGCTCTTGTAGTCACCCTGTCCAGACAGTGCCAGAGTATGAATGCATCGTGCAGTGACACAGGAAGCAAGGATCCCTCCATACAGAAAGATGAAGGTCGCTGGAGAGCCCCTGAAATATATCCTGACGTGCTGCCTTGTAACTGGGGATTCCAGCTGTGCAGGGATTCCAGTCCTGTAGGAGACCATGCGGATGCCACAGTGTAGGACAGCACCTCTGTCCCTCCCTTCAGTTCTCTGCATGGAGGTTTTTGATGGTGCCAGTGGAGCACTGGGGTCGGACATCTGTTCACTCCTCCACTATGCATTTATGTGTGCATGGATGGGATTTGTGCAAAGGTTATATAGTTGCTCTATGAACTTTCGCCATAGTTGCTGTGTTCATTCTCGCCTATCCTCACACATCTGGCAGCAGAGTTTTGCATCATGGAAAAGTGGCTCCCCTATGGCAGTGACTGTGTGTGATGTCAGCTCATGTGTGCCCTTCCTTTTTGAAAAACCAGAATGCCACCATACTTTTTGGGCCTTTTTGACCCTGGTTGCTTGCCCGCCTTGCCTCCCTCCTTCCTTCCTTCCTTTCCAGCAGGACATCCAAAGTACCTTTAAATTATAAATTCCTTTGAATGTTTCTCTCCCATTGAGCACCATGACTAATCCTAATATAGCATAAAGATGAAAGTATTAATAATGATGATAAATTAAACATTTACATAGGAGCTGCTGTGGGGATGGAAGCATATTTCGTGACATGTTCAGTGCCCCAAACCTTTATTAAATTTGATTTTGTTGATGTGAACTCAAACCATTTTAAATAGCAGGGGTAATACAGAGGCTATTAATCTTAGAGAAAATGTGGTTCCGGTGGTGTAGTAACCTCCATTCCCATTGAACAGCTATGCCCTTTTTCTTTCTTTTTTCTTCAAGCATCTCTCCCTGTTCTCTTTTTCTGCTGAGAAGATTGGTAATGCTTTTTGTTTAATTAAGTGACAGATTAAATTGACCAAGGCAACCAAGAAGTGTTTTGATCCCGATTATTGGAATGGAAACTATACTCGGCTTTCCTAGTAACTTAGAGGCCGGCATCTTTCTCCATTAGACCTGACAAATACAATTTGCTTTGGAAGTCCTGATAGAGCTTGTCACTCGCAACAGACCGGCGCATACATGGCCAAGGGTTACAACATACTGTTTCATTAAGCGGCAGCCATGAATCTCTCAGTTCATAGGAAAGGGCCATCCATCTCTCTGCATTGAGCTGTCATTCCTACCATAACTGTAATGCTATTACTGAGAGGGCCAAGTCCATTGCTCATGCCAGATGCTGTTAGGAATTCAATCCATCCTATCTGTGAACACTGGTTCCTTCAAACAGCGAGAGATGGTGAGTGAATTACATATTGAGCGGTGAGTTTTTGACATTTAATTATGCAGCCAAAGGGGGGAACATTCTTCCAAATTATTGCAGCAGTTTCTAGGAAATGCAGAAAAATAAAGGGCAATAGAAGTTCAGCAGCTGAATAAATGTTTCTCATTCTTAAGATGACCATGAGAAAAAAACTAGATACCTATACTAAATATTAAAATTCTCGGTGAAGGGGGAAATGTTTGCCCCTTGTTTTGTTAGAAAGGAAACTATTGTTTTCTGCATGAGCTGCTGTTTTGTTGGGTTTTTTTCTTCTGAGCTTTTGCACATGTGTGCAAGTCCATGCACTTGCTCAATAACTATGGAAGGTCATGATGTCCCACTGAATTATGATCCTTCACATTCAACGAGATACCCACGTGCTGGGCTGGTTTATGTGATACGAGAAGTCATAGTGGTTTCTTGTGCAGCATGGCCTCTCATGTCACCCAAGCCCAGTTGTGGTATTTCAGCACGATACTTTGGGTTTTAGAAACCACAATAAGAAACCTGATCTGTTCTATGGGTTCCATGCATCACCATGGTTTCTCTGATCACTGGCATCAACCTGGCTTCCATGGTGCTACTAAAGAGTCCCCTGGAAAGAGCAACAGCTGCTACAGGAGCTGCTGCAGCCACCCAACGTGGGACTGAGTTCCAGGCATGGTGGTGATGGGGTGTGTTCCAATGGCAAGAAGGTTGATTAAGGAGGGTGGAAACCATGCCAGTGTAGAAACCACTTAATCATCTGTCAGACACATCCAGGGCAAAAAGGAAAAAAAAGAAGTGCATCATGGAAATCATACAGAGTTGCTTGTTGGGTTGTGTGAACCCCGCTGCTGAATTTGAGAATCTGGCCTTCTCTTTCAGAAATCACTGCTGCACAGTGTGTGTGTCCCTTCGCCAAATCATGAGCAACTCCAGACTGAACACAATAAATCACCTATTCTCATTCAAAAATTGAAGCTGAATTTATTGAAAAGGACAAGAAATCCATCCAGCATTTTGGGAAATGTGCCATCCCATCAAAGATATCATTCAAACAAACAAATCAGCACTAGCTAGTCCATTTACCAATCTTAACTTTTCTGCTGGTGAGATCTAAATTCACTGTGATCTTTACAAGCCTTCAATATTCTTTAACAAGGACTTGAAAAATACCCACAAAGTATTTGATCCGGCCTTCGGCTCACTGTGGGTGTTGAGAGCAATTGAACTAAAACGTGACTTAGAGAAGGTTAGTTATTAGAGATCTGAGCAGAGACTGCTGTGCCACTACCAGATTTTTGCAGGGATTTGTTTAATTAAAAAAAAGGCTGCTATTTGCATGATTAGTGTTTCATACTCCAGACTGGGTTTTCAGAAAGTTTTGTTCTGCTTCCATAATCATACTAAAATTACAGTACAGCAAATGGGAAAGCTACAAGAAAAGACTTGCACCTTTATGTAATCCCATTCTTTTCTAATTGAGTATGGTGCAGGGGTGGATTTTGCTGGATTCGGCCTTATTTTATTGCTGTCCATTATTATTTACATAGAGAGGAAATTTAAAAAAGCAATGGAAAAGTATAAATCCAGGGAATCAGCTGATATGAATGGGTTTCCAGTTCAATGGCATAAAATGTCTTCTAACCTGTTCATTCCAAGATTTCATTGCCTTTATAATCATATCTTTGAATCAAACTCTCTTCATTAAATGATGTTTCTGTAACAGACAGAGGTTGTACGTAGCTAGAGGAACCAATACTGCACTTGTAAGGTGAATCTACATGTTTAACAACTGGATCTTTTTATCAGCACATGTCATGATATTTTACTCCACTACAAGTACTTTGAGTAATACAATCGTTAGCATGGACCAGAATTCCATTGCAGTTATTCACTATGTAGCTTAAAAACAGTCAAACAGCTTTGCCTGGGAAAGCCGTGGTCCCGCTCCTTGTAAGTAGAATGATGTATAGTCAATAACTTTTCTCTTATACAAGGTACCATGGGACTTTTAATGACCAGTGGTAGGCCAGACTTTAGCTTCAGATCTAATCTGAAAGGCATGTTATATGCACCCATTAATTAAGGCAGGGGGAGTACAACGAATCCAGATTGTCTGGTCTGAGCTACTCCTGTGACTTTTGGCTAATACTGTTATTTACCTTGGCTACCTTGGATAAAGTAAACAGCACTTGCTGTGCCTTAGTTACACTGCATAACGTTACTTATGTTAGTCACAAGCAACATTCCTCCTTTAATAAGAAATTCTTCATTACAGGCATGGTCTACTGGAAAGCATTCCTGCATGTGCCCCATTGAAATGAATGGAACATTTGCAGAAGACAAAAAGGGTAAGCTTGAGAAGATGTAATGAAAAGGATATTATTGTTTCAGTGTACCATGGGACATGACTTGGACAGTGTTTTCCTGTCAGGAAAAGAGCAACGAATCGTTTTAAGACCTCTAGCTCCAAAATGAGATACTTCTCTGTTTTAACCCACCTTACCAGAACAGGGCATTAGGTCTGATGCTCCTCTGGAATTGGTTGGAGCAGTGAAACCCACCCAATAACTTGATAGAACAATGATGGGTCTATAAAACCAGGTTCAGATGATTCCATCCAATATGTGCCCTGCTCTCTTCCTGGGTGGCTTTTCCTTCACAGAGATTCTCTAGCTTAGCACTAATTCCACAAGGGCATGAGGCCTATTCGGGCAAGTCAGGTTAAATGTCTGCTTCTGGTAATCCTGGGTGTTCCAGGCAGTGAAAATAGTAGCACTGTTGTGAGAAAGGGTCTGTGGCCTTTCTTGGCACACCAGCAAAAAATGTCCGGCAACTAAGGAACAGTTTTGGCAAGTTGAGCCAAAATTTCTCAGAAGGCATTTTTTTCTTCCCACAGAAATTTCCAGAGATTTTTTTTCTTTCTCTCACTCCCAACGAAAAAGAAGGCCATTGTCTCTGGATTGTTGCTGGATTGTCTCTGAATATTATCCACCTAGTTTGTGTGGTAGCCACCACTGTCCCATCTCCCAGTGCTATGGAATTGTGCTAGTTCTAGGTATCTGAAGGATGCTGAATAGAGACCATGCTTTTGTCAAAGTTGCTACTACTGCTATTTGCTACAGTGAGCACACACACAAGAACCATAACAGGAAAAGAAAATTGTTCTTCTGTTGCTGCTAGTGAACTCCACCTTCAAGAAACACTTGGGGAATTATCTTTTGCACTGGAGAAATCCAGTGAAGTGATCCCTTTCCCAATTTTTCTCCCTATAAATAGGCTGGAGAATTTCAAGAGCTAGTTTTGCACAGGATTGCACCGAAAAGTCACACTAAAACCCAATGTGCTACTTTTGTTGGGAAACCTTCTTGAGGAATTATATGAAATCGTCCATGAGAAAGTCTTCTAGAAAAAATGCTGGCATAATAATGAAAAGCTATCTATATATTTTCATTTACCCAAAGTTTCCTTTTGGTGATCTTTCAGAGAATCACTTGAGCCCTTTCTCTCCCCTTTCACTTCATGGTAGCATCTCAACCATGGCAAATTAGCCACCCGCCCAACATTGGTGCAAGTGGGCAGGAATGGTAAATTGTACAGAACCCTTGGAACAGTAGGAAGCCTTACAAAAACCCTTAAACCACATTCATGGCTATCTTCTGGTGCTGTATTACAACAGCTTCTATTAAAATATTGTAGGACTTGAAAAAGAGGGCAAACACTATTGTACAAGGAACAGCTGCAGTATTAGACTTTGGGATGCAGAAAGAGAAAAAGGAGATTCAATAAACGTATACAGCATTATGCATGAGATAGAGGAAATGGTTAGAGAGAAATAGTTAGCCATCTTCATAATACCAGAACTGGGATTGTTCACCAAACCTGAATGGTGGGAGATTCAGGATAGACAAAGGAAGCATTCTTCACGCAGTGCATAATTAAACTGTGGCAGTCACTCCTGCATCATGAAGTGGTGACTACCAACCTGGGTGGCCTTTATCAGACAGATTCTTGGAGAATGACACAATTAATGGCTGCTGGTCATGATACCTGTATGCTGCTTCCAGGATCAGAGGATGTGTGTGTTCTCTTTGTGGTCTTCCTGTGGACATGTGACTGGCCACTTGGGCGAAAAGCAAGTTGGATGGAAAGACCTGTGAAGCTGATGCAGCTCTTCTGTTCTTGATACGGCATCTACTTTCTTTCTAAGGAATTGAAGACTCAGCTCCCACAAAGAGTGGTTGAGGAAGTTCTTCATTGTACTACTTTGAAGCTGTTGGGAACTTGCATAATTGGAAGTAGCCTTCTCTCTGTGTGGATGGTTGTTTTCGGTCATGTGAGTCTCCGTTCCCTAAAGTGATACAGGATGGAAAAAGGTTCATCAGTTCATCAGCTCTTCATAAGAACCATACTTAAATGACAGCAACAACAACAACAATGAAGTACAATAGATAAGGAGCCACCATTATTTACAACTACAAATTTTCTGGCTGGCATTTGAACTGCCTCTTCTTCTTGTGAATGAATCCTGCATATGGAATGTGTCAGCTCAGCTCAACAAGCTGGAGTTCAAAGGGATTTGGGGAAAGATTCTGAAGCAATTTCTCTTAGCTCAAGAAAGAAAGAAAGAAAGAAAGAAAGAAAGAAAGAAAGAAAGAAAGGGGGAAAAGGAAAAAGAATAATGCACAGTATTGGACCACCCTTTGTAAATGTTCATTTCATTTTTATTTAATATAATGTCCACAGGTGCTCACTGAGGTGACAGGGACTCATAACTGAAAAGAAAATAAATGACTGAATAAGGAAAGGTGAAGCCTATTTCCCAATGAAGGCAAAGATTTATGGGCTGTGATGAAAAAAATCTAGACACCTACAGCTCATTTCAGTGCTTGCTGTATGCCTCCATTGGTGATGGCATTCCAGCAAACCTCTTGCCACTTCATCAGGGGAATGATCCGAACTCATTCGAAATTTTCCATTGCCTGGCACCAGACTGGCAATGGCAATAACATTAAGAAAAGAAAATATCCCATAAAGCAGATGTTTTTAGAAACAGAAGGAACTTACCCAACAGGATAGGGCTGGAATTAGACCAAATGGCCTGGTGCTGGCGATCATAGCTCATATTTTACCCTGAAATGTGCACCCACAGTTATCTTATCCTAAAAGAACAGGATGGGAGACCTTCTTCATCCGCTCCACATGTGAGGGTGATAATGGGAATTTGGGGTGAGGAGGAGGGCAGTGCCCTCTTTACAGATCTGAAGTGCCACCAGAGGATTGTCCTCAGTTGTAAAGCTACCATCTCTTTGTAGTATGTCTCTCCCAATCCCAGTTTAAAGATGCATTAGAAGGACGAGTTATGCCTTGAAGTTTCCCATTAACAGCTCCTGGAGAGCTGACTGTGCAAGATATCCTGGACACCTACTCACAGTCTTTCAAACAACAATGAGATGTATTACATTTCTATTTATATAATAATAGCAATTTTTAAATGTGCATCTATGTGCAAATGAGCACATGCACCTTTTATGCAACTCAGTTTCCTTTTTTGTCTTCCCCCTTCTTTTCATTCTTAAGTATCCAAACTAGCACAATTGCATCATTAACCAGGAGTGTTGAATGTCAAAACTCATGAATGTTCCCTGACCTGCTGAGCTTTCATTATTGGTGGGATGGGGTCTAAGCACATACAGTTCCTTGGCTTTGTTTTCCAGTTCTGTGCAAGCTCCACATGTTAGGATAGCAAAGAAATCTGCAATGGATTCAACTAAATTAGGATTACTAAGACTCCAGCCTGTGGTTTCTGCTTTTTCTGAGTCATGGGAACTCTGTGAACTTGTGGACTGCTTTTTCCACTGGTAGGGTACGACTGTGCAGTGGCTAGGGGCATACATGTACATTAACATTAATATGCAACTATGCAAATGTAAAAATGCACATTAACTAATTGTTAATTTATTAGTGCATTTGTGCAAGTGTACATTAACACTCATCAGAAAATTAGCACATATAGAAATAAATGCTAGTAAATTCTGGGACTGCGGGTGATGCAGTGGGTTTAACTGCTGAGCTGCTGGGCTGGTTGACTGAAAGGTCGACAGTTTGAATCCACACAGTGGGGTGAGCTCTTGTTGCTCTGTCCCAGCTCCTGCCAACCTTGCAGTTCGAAAGCATGCAAATGCAAGCAGATGAAAAGGTACCACTTCAGTGAGAAGGTAACAGCGTTCCGTTCACTTTGGTGTTTAGTCATGCCGGCCACATGACCATGGGGATGTCTGCGGACAAACGTTGGTTTCCTCGGCTAGGAAATGGAGATGAGCACCGCCCCCTAGAGTCAGGCATGACTGGACTTTAATGTCATGGGGAAATCTTTACTTTTTAAAAATAATTCCAGTTCTGTCAGTGAGCAGATATTGGAAAGAACAATACCCTAGAATCCACAAAACACAGGCAAAATAGATTTAACAAAATGTGTACATACCCACCTGCCCCATGTGTCCATCTGTATGTAGGAAGCAGGGCTCTTCGACACCAATCAATGTGGGTGGGGTGGGCGTTTGGTATATGGCATGCATCAAGGTTAAGAACTGAATTAAATTGTTGTGGGTTCTGGATATTTGCCAGAACCCAGCAATTGCTAAAATAATTTGAGCCAATGAGAGTCTGGAATGCTTCTTTGATGGGACAGAATGTGCCAAGAATGCAGAGAAAGGCTTCTCACGTGCATGACCTCTGAAGAACTCAAGATGTCCACTAGAGAACATCATCACTGCCGTAGACCTTGGTGATGCTACTGAAGATAGCAAATGATAGGCTGAAACTGTCAATTTTCCTCATGAGTGTAATCTGGCTGTATTGCAGCTGAGCCCCCTTCCCAGAAATCCTTTCTCAGTTGACACATCATTGACATATGTTGGGGGTCCTGGTGTCAGTTTCCCCTCCCTGCAGTTCTCCGCAAGGCTCATCATCAAAAGCTGATAGATGTTAGTGCTCAGCAGTTGATCACTTTAACCTGCTACTCACAAACGGAACTATTCTTGATGGCTCATATTTAGGCCATTCGTTTCAAACCATGTATTCTCACAGCCAATTTGATTCTCAGGAACAGGGAAAGCTGCTGTATCCTGAGAGCTTCAGTCTTCATCTGGGTGAATCCTCATTTAGTCCAATGCTGTCCACATACAAGATGTAAGCAGGTTTGGAGGAATATCAAGAATTTCTGAAGCCTACCCCAACAATTTTGGGGTGCATAGGGCAAACCCTAAGGAATAAAAGACACAGGAATGCAGGAAGATGCCTTACACAGACTTTGGGTTCAGCTAGTCTAGTGTTGCTGACACAGGCTGGCAGCAACTTCCTTAGATTTTCCCCTGCCTCACTTGGAGAAGCTGAACGGTCTGAATGCAGAGCATGTGCTGTATCAGTGAGCCATGGATGTTCCCAAGAAACCTCTCCCTCCCCTCATCTGCAATGTGGACTGTAATGCTCAGAAGATGCAGGAAGATGACTGACTATGGAGGAGACGAATGAAAAGCCAGGCAAGTGGGGAACCAAAGACATCGCATGGCTGGATCCCTGCATGAAAGGACTCCACATTTTGTCATGGGTCCTGTAGACAGGTCAGCATTAAAAATACTTTGATGAGGGATGTGTGAGGAATCTGTTTTGGGGAGGGGGATCCGTCAGACACCCTGAGCTTGATCTCCTGGACTCTGGCTCACTTGGTTGTGGCTCTGAGCCAAGTTCCTGGTGCGCATGCCCAGCGTTGCATGACACTTGCCAGGAATCAAGCCCCAAGGTCTGCGCGCAGAGCACCCCTTTTCTGCCCAGACAAAGGCTGTTGCAGGTAACCTGGAAGAGGGTTCCTTGCACAGCGCTCAAGGGCTGCGGAGCCCCATGCAGCTGCTGTGAAAGCAGCACCCCGCTTCCATATGCCTTGCAACAAGCCTTTGCTTGGGCTGCGACGTGCAGTGCAGAAGAAAGTGGACGGTAGCACCATCTTTGTTCTCTGAGTGTTCATGGACTTCCTCTCAGCCTGGCTCACTTTAAAGACAGGGCACAGGATGAAGTTCATGAAGGCTAGAAGGACAGATTCTGCTGAGTTTCATCCCAGCCCAAACCGTGCCTGCTGGATAGTCAGTTGCCCTGGAAATGACATTTGGGACATGGCCGTATGTGTGTCTACATAGAACAAAAGTTTGGCTGATGAATGCTGAGAGTTGTAGGACTTTTCTGGTTGGAGCATGCATGGATTGCACCTGTGGGATGTGCTTGGTTGGAGGAGGGGCTTGAACCCATGCTGCCTTTGCTTCCAGCTTGAGTTCCACTTCTGGTAGGCTCCTCTCAAAGTTTCTGAGCAGGTTCTGGTGTTTGCAACTGATTGAATCCATTGTGTGAGCAGCCAGTGAGGTGTGCAAATGAAAGGCTATTGGACAATCTGGGACCTTTATCTAGGAAACCTTTACGTGCGCACACATGCATGCATGCACCGATTTCCAGGTGGTATTGGAAGAAGGCTTGGATTGTGAGCCGGTTTGAAATGTTCTCCACAAAAGTGATGTGTGTTTGTGTGTGTGTGTGTGTTCTTTGAGCCAAGGGAGGTTTGCACATTGCCAAAATTCTCCAGATACAAATTGGACTGAGCATGTTTCCGATCCAGAAAAATGTTGGTCATTTTTCTCTATTGCTCCTCCAGTACAATGTCCTGGACATCATTGCTGGAACTGTGCGTATGGGGGTGCAGGAGGAGAAGATGAGTGCTATGAATGGAGCTGTAAGCACTGTCAGTGCGGGGAAAGGCCAACGCAGTGCTGATCAGTGGCTACCCTATAGGTAGACACATTGGGAAGACTTGAAATGGCTTGAAGTGAAAACCTTAAAAGTTACACTTCAGCTTTCTCATACTGAACTTAAAATGTGGGGGCTGGGGTGGGTTTTTCTGCTTCTCAATACAGAGCTTTTCTATAAGCATTTGCAGACTCTGATTACTGGGTGAGATCTTAAATTCCATCTAAATGCAGCATTCATCTCCTTGACAGTTTGTGGTGAATTGCTGCTTCTGTTCTCTGTCAGTATGAATTATGCATGTTTGGAAAGAAGCTTCCAAATTTCAATTAGTGCATCTTAATTTTCTTCCTTAGACCAGATGGACCTTGTTAACAAAAGAACTGGGCCTATATCTCATGGAACATCAAATTGTTTTAATCAATTTGAATTGAGATAAATATTTGAAGCATTAAACCTGTCTACACCCCCTTCTTTTGCCTCCTCCCACCCTGCTTTAGCAAACTTGAATCCAGACATCAACAGGACACTGTTAAATTTATTACTTCTTTATCCAATTAGAAAGCAGAATCCTGGAGCACTAATTGGTAGGCACATAAAAGATCCTACATGTTGCCTTAGCAGCTGAGAGGCAAGGAAGTTTAATTAAATCATAACTGGCAATTTGTAACTAATTACAATTAGTGGGCCTTTAAAACACTGGTAGTTTACTATCTTGATGGGCCATGCATTTTTAAAATAAAGTTTATTTTATAGTGGACCTTCAAATGAATAAAATATATCTGAAGAGAATAAATATGGAGATTTGCTATAGAGCTTTCATACTGTCATTTAAGATCATGTGGGGGTTGATTCACATTGAAAGAAAATGCGTAACATTAATTGATACGTGTGGAATAGTGACAGAACAAAGCTATCCCTAATTGTGTAGGCTGAATCAGACTTTTTACATTATTCTTCACTGGATCTGCTTATTAGAGTAAAAGCTGACAGGGAAAAGAATGGCTATTCTGGTAAATAGAAAGGCCAATTCAAGTTACATTTTTAAGGTGTCTACAGAGGAGGAAATGTATTGTGGAAATGGGAGGTATTTTAATCTAGTTCTTTGAAGTATTGTGTGGAATGCTGGATGTCACTGTTCTGTCTAAGAGTGATATCCATCAGTTGCCACTTCCATGTTCCATTATACACATGGGTTGGCTGCATGCATGACTCAACTTTTGCAAACACCTGAACTAAAGTGATATATGAATGGAGTCTCAGGACCATTTCATGCATTGTACAAAGAAAAATTCAGGTTTGCCCTTACAATGTACTCTCTAGGAAACATCAGCCAATGCCAGCTCCCTGATATTTCTATGAGATGTCAATTGCTTTCCATCACCTTTGAATATTTCATTTGTAATGCAAATGTTGTCCATTTCATGATTTTGATGCATGATTTTCCTCTATCAAGTATTTTTGTTTAGTTTTTTGTTTATGAGAACTATTGATATATAAACATTTTTTCATGAAAGAGTTTAACAAAATTTGAGATTATTTTTATTGGCAAAGCCAAATGTGGGTAAAACCAAAACTGTCTGTTTCTAAGCAGCTTGAGTACTTAGCTTTCAAAAGTCTGATTTGTATGCATTGGCAACCCAGAAAATGTGTTGGGTAAGGGTTGTCATTGAATGGGAGATTCTTCCTGAATCAATTCTTCCTATGTGGAACCTGCACTCTGTTTTTTCTTTGGGTTGTTAATCACAAACCACCCTGGAAGAGAAACCATGGTTTTTTGTTGGGCTGTTAACCGCAGGTTGATTTGGTTTAACAACTCATAGTTAAACCACACAGCAAAGGCTTCCAAGTAACAGCAACCCATGATTTAACATCAACCTACAATTCAAGGGCAAGGCATGCTAGACCCATATGCAGCCCACACATTGAAAAGTTGCCACTTGTTAATCAGGTTTCTGTGTATTCCTACTAATGTTTGTTCTGCTATACTGGATTTGCCATCTCTTTCCTCTGTAGATTCTTCATATACAGCCACATGGTGGACAAGCAGAGCATGGTTCCTTCCATGCTGGGAAAACATAGAAACAGAGCGAGTCAGAAGGGGTCTATTGGGCCATCTAGTCTGACCCTCAGCTCCAGCCAGCTCTACTCATGACATACCTTCCAAGCAGCACCTACTGAATCTACTTGGTGCCTATGGATCAGAATTTCATTCTGCGTCTTCACAAATCTGTGTCAAAAAGTGCAAATTTCTTCATATACGGAATGGAAATAATTAAAAGTTGACTGTGGTGGAAGGTGAAGCTGATCAATTTGTCCATCTCGGTGCGTAGGCTGTGTGCTTGGCTCTGATCTCAGTGGATCTTCCTCATTGATCCATGCACCAGATATAGAATGAGAACAGCCGGACATTTCCTTACATTCATTTTTAAACTCCAGTTTAAAATGGAGCAACACAGGGCCACTTTGCTGGCTTTGTAAATGAAGATGTGCTGTGTGTAAATGAACGGATATTGAGTAGATAGTTGGCAACATACCCCATGAATGGATCTCCCCTCATCTCTGGCTGCCACTTAGCGTTTAAATTCAGTCCCGACGAGAGCAAGGACACACAAGGGATGTCTAAAGTGCACACATTGCCAACCATTCACCCCGGCAGCAACAATCTGCCGCAGAAATTTAGTCAAACTATTTCAGAGGGCAATTTCATCCATTTTCCAACGTTTCCCATTTGACGAAGAATTGTATTACCTGTGACACAGACTTGATTTGCTTTAGCTGACCTTGTCTTTTGGGAGAACAAGCTTAACAAAATTCTGAGTTATGCAAGTGAGATGAATAATTGTGATAGATTGCTTAGCTTTCATTGCATTCTGTTTTGAATTTGTTGGATATGGTTAAGCCAACTAACCTTTTTGTTTGGGGTGAAAATTAGGACCTAGAGCTCAGTTTTTTGGATTATATTGTCATATCAAATAAGTCAATGACAACAGCCAGTGAAGAAATGATTGGAAATGATTATGCTCTGAAGTGCCTAGAAAATTGCAAAGTTAATGAAAACTTTGCTGATTTTTCTATTCTTAGCAGCCACCAGGAATTAGTTTTCTTTAAAAATTCCACTGGTTTTCATCGATCGAATGTTGTAGCCCCCTTAATTAATTTTGGCAAGGAATGCATACATGCCATAACGTAAATAAATAAAGGGTGCAGCCCTGTGACTGGCAGATGGTATTCTGAGTTTCAGCTCTGATCTTGGAAAAGTGCTTGAAGATCAGAGCTGGGACTCTGCATGTGGAGCACTGCTCTCTGCTGCCTCGGCCCTCACAGATCTTTCTGTGTTGGCTTTAGCTCCAAGGAGGCACATGTGATCTCAGAGCTGAAATGGGGGACACAGAGCAGGGGCAGGAAGAGTGATGCTCCATGGGGACAGGAAGTCTCCCAGCAGCACCCCAGCCCATCCTCTTATTTATTTAGAAAATTTCTATGCCGCCCCATTCGCCGAAGCCTCGGGGCGGCTTACAAATAAGGATTCCTGACTTTGCCTGCAGGGCCCAGGATTATTCTGAGCTCCAACTATGAGGGCCTTTGACATCAGAGCTGGGACTCCAAAGGCTGAGTCCCTGCCCAACCCTCCTCACAGCAGGCATGGAAAGAACTGTGTGAGCTGCTGTTCTGAGGATGCCAGTGGGTCCTGGAGAAGGGGAAATGGGTAACGGTTGGTCTGGTTAGCACATCATTGTGCATGTGTCATGGAAGCAAGAGCATGGACAGATGCATCAACTTCAGCACCACTGGGACTTCTAACTGTGCAGGCAGCCCCATTGCATAGAAGCCTACTGACAACCAGCAACACTTCTTTCAGATATGCGTGGACATTCTGTGGAAGAACCAGCAGCAGGGGGTCTCTGTCCAGTAAATGCATGGTGAGTCCTTTATGCAGTTCCTGTGCTTAGGGAGCCAGATAGGTGGGTAGGCAGATGATGGGCAGATGAATAATGAAGCACAGAGAGTTCCACTGGCAGCATGTAAACAAGGAATTCCTGCTGGTGCATTTAGTAGATTTTTACATTAAGATGACACATCCAACCATCTCCTTCATAGCAAGGGATTATCAATCAGAGGTGAGGGAGGCCTATTTCATGGCAGCTGTAGAAACCCAGAACATCAAAAACTCATTTGTAAGCAAGACAGAATTTGTGTACATTGAAAGGTTAACAAAATATTTAGCTAGGAGTTGGGTACTTAAGTTTCTGATCCTGGATGGAGTTGAAGAGAGCCACAGCAAAAGCAGTCTGTCACATGTTGTGAAATAGCAGTGAGAAAGAGAGGCTGGCAGAAACCCACAAAGATCTCTTAGGGTAATAAGACTTCCAAGATAGAAAGATGCATATCAGATGACTTGAGACAGCATGAGGGTGGTGAAGGCACGGCTTTCAGCTCTGAAAGATAATTTAAAGGATGAAGTCCATGGAATGAATTCAGCCACATTAGTTGCTCTGTGGTATGAATAAAGCAAAAAAAATATGTATCATTCATTCATTAAAACCATCCATCAGCATTAGCATCATCTGTATGCTTTGCTTTTGTAGGTACAATGGCTTGGGTCCATTTGTGGAAGCGGCTCTGCTCCAAGGAAGGCCTCTGCTGGTGGAAAACGACGTGAGAGGACATGTTCTTGCATTGTCCTTTCCTTCCTGCAACCCCTTGATGGCCCAGGGATTTCCTCTGGAGCCAGTTTCAAGAGATCATGTAGAAAGGGAAGTCAGAGAGAGCTGCACACTCATTTCACCATCAGGAGCATCTGTGCTTGGAATTCTACTCAGGGGAAGTTAAGATCTGAGTCACTCCTTGCAGCAAGCCACCTCCCAATTGCCACATTGCAAACAGTTGTCTCTATCAAGCTACTATTTAGTTTCTTTTCACCCATCTGGCATCATGTATGCATGGTGTCAAGAGTAGGCATGGTTAGGTACCTGCCCATCTTCTGCATCGCACCCCAGAGCTCCCTGGCACTACCCCTCCTCTTCACCAGGGCAACCTGCTTGCCATGTGCCTGTTTGTTCCCTGGCTGTCTGCCCATCAGGTGAGCATATGGAAGCAATGAAGGGTGAGGAGCTGCAGCAATGGGTGAAAGGGGCAGTTAGAACTGAGGAAAGGGAACTGAGGAAAGTGCTTTGCTCAAGGGATCTCAGAGCGTGGAAATGGCCCTGTGTAGGGCCAGCACACAGGCACATTTGTCCAAGATACGATGCCAGTTTCAAGTGATCAAACTGCTCAGCAACATCTTAGCCCTTCATTCATTCATTCATTCCCATAGCACTACGAATGGCCATGTTGATGGATGAAGAAGGTGGCAGCACTGAAGGGGTTAAGTCCCTAAGAAATGTAGGAACAGCTGTGCGGGGCTTATGCAAAACTATGTCCAATCTCTCCATCCTTGAAGCAAGGGTGGGGTTGGGTGCTGCAGATGGCAGAGTGATGAATATCACAGTGAACTGATGTTTTGAAACCATTTGCCTTGTAGAGCAGCAAAATTCATGGGATGTAAATGTTTGCATTTGTATCTCCTGCCTGCAATATATATATATATTTTGGTGCCAGAAAGCAGCCATCTATGTCAATTATCACAAGTCCATACCACATTCTATTTGCCCCCTCTATAAAATAAGAAGCTAGAGAGGCCTGTGGAAAAACCTTAAAATGTACAAATCCGTCATGAATGTGCACATAAAATAGTGGTGCTGCCCCTCATTTTGTGCAAAAAAGCTCCATAGTTCCGTCACAGAGAACACTCCTTGCATGGTTCCAGACCAATCTGGTGCAGGGCTGGGAGAGGGTCTTACCTGGAACCTCAGGAGTCACTCCTGAACAGCTCATAGGACAGAAATAGCTGACCAATGGCTTAGCTCTGGCTGAGACAGCTTCATGCATGTTCACTTTGATTCAAGGAGAGTAGCCAATTGCTTAATTGCTGTCTTTTTCAGTGTTTTATCAACCAAGGTCTACACACCTTGTGCATTAAAAGCACACCATAATAACGACAGGCTCCAAACCTCAGTGTCTGTTGGAGACATAATTGGCGACCATGAAGCGGCAGGAAGAAGAAACACAGCAGGGGGTAGATGATGTAGGGGGTATAAAATTGTGCCTCGGGCCAAGAAAGGGAATGGGCAAGAATTCCTTCCTTTTTCATAATATGATATTGCTGGCTCATTCCATGAAACTTGGTGATGGGAGATTCAAGGTAGAAAAATGTAGTTCTTCATTTTATGTGCAGTTAAGCAATCAAACATGCTACCATTACTGACTGACTGAATGCTTGGCTGAGTACTTCTCTGTTCTACCCAATAGCTGAAGGTGGTTCAAATGGTTCGCAAAACAGCATAAAATACAATAATGTAATAAAGCATAGTGCTAGCAAGTTTAACACAGAATAAAGCTAGAGTAAAAAATTAATCAAAGCCAGTGGAGTTGCAAGGATACTAGAACACAAGAATGTGCAAAAATATCAGAACAAAATAACCACTAAAAGACCAAAAAACAGGGCAGATAGAAAGGTTTTCATCAGGTGTTGAAAAGACTATATCAGTGCAAGCTAAGTCTCTCTATGGAGAGCTTTCCACAAGCTGGTTTCCACCTCTGGAAAGGTCCTCTCAGTGGCCAGTTGCTGGAGGTCATGTGGTATTGGACTGAAATGCCACTAGTGGGATTTTCATAAGCATTTTGTTGGTTACTGTGGGAGCAAATGTTGGATCAAATGGGCCTTAGGAAAGGAGAGGCACTAGAATGTACGGAAGACTCTACACGAGTAACAATCTATGGCCACAGAGCTTTACCATGTGATGTCGTTCTCTCAGAGTCTGAACAATGAACTAACTTTAATGAAGAAACTCAAAACATACTAGGTGCATGATGGACACTAAGAAGGGGATGGACAAGCCTTCCTAATCAAACATTCCTACAATGGCCAATATGAATGTATGCCCAGGTGACTCAATTGTATTACATACATGGCAGAGGGTGAGGTATTACTACACTTTGGAGCTTCCAAGCAAAATGGCAAAAATAACTCCCAGTTTTTTTTTTTTTTTTTCCTAAGAAAGATCACACAACATTCACTACAACTTGATGTTTTTCTTACCCTGCTGCCTCTGGTTCCTGTACCTTCCCAGGAAAAATTGGATTTGAAAAGGCAAGATGATGCTTAAAATAGCAGAAAGGCTGAGAGTCTTGGAAACAACTGCCAGATATTGTAGACAATGCAGGAGAATTCTTCTTCCCCATGTCCTTCCCTGCCAAATCTCTGAACAGGGGTTCACTTGCTCCTACAGAGTGTTTTCTTAATGGCTGCAAGGAACACAAGGCTGTTCCATCTCTGATCAGTATTATCCTTGCCAATGTTATACATTCCTGAAGCGGGCAGATTTCAGTTTGGATCATGTCTCCATGAGGGAGTGGGAAAAGCTTTGCTGTCTGCCGGGTCCATGGTAGTGAATGATAAGTCATCAAGTAGGTATCTTGAGAGGTTTCATGTGCATCAGGGCTGGATTATCTCAACGGATAATCTAAAACTATGTTTTAGACTCTGTTTTCTAAGGAATTCTGAGGACTTCCAATATTTCTAGGGACCATTGACAATAGCATATGCTTGCTTGCATCTGCTGAAAATATTATCAGAACGCCCATTGTGCCTAGAATAAGCTGGAATTAGGAAATTTGGGAAGACATGGGGCAAGAAGCAAGAAACACGCTACCTTTCCTGCGACAATGATACCACATGATGGAAAGGGTTTCTTCAAGTTTCAACCTGGGAACCCTAAAAATGAGCAGACCTAAACATGAAAGGGGCACTACTGCGCCAGACGATCCAGGGCAATAGTGGGTGGAGAAAAGAAAAGTTATTTGTAGCCAAATGTTTTATGACAGATACCACTGCAATTTGGGAACAATACAACTACTAGTGAAGATAGTGTGAATTTCTTTACTATTTATTAGAATCATATTTTACATTTTAAAATGTATGGCTATTCCTTCATTTTTTTATTACGTATGACAATTTTAATAGGATTGAGACTGATATAGCAATGTGTGTGAGAGAGGAACAGAAGTAATCAAATACTTTCCCCCTTTTTTCTACATGAGAAAATGGCAAAATCTATAACTTTCTTTGGCTTTCTAGACAACTACATCTGAAAGTGAAACTTGTCTTTTTTAAAAGCGCACATTTATCTTAATTGACTCTCAAATTACAGCCAGGGCTTTGGATAGAAACATGTAATTAGTTCCTTAAGCAAAGGGCATTCAAGTCAAGTAAATGGAACGTACAAAGCATTATTGGTCCTATCGTTATAGTGGACAAATCATAGGCAATTCTTATTGTCTGAGCAATGGCAAACTATTAGTCAAGGACATTCCCAAACAATCCGACACTTGCTTTCTCCCGTTCATACAATTGCAGGGACAAATTGGCGGCAGTCAAAGCTAACATGTGGATTATTGAAGCTTTAGCAGAGCTTTTGTTTTCCACATGGGGATGTTAATGAAGGGGAAAAATGTGGCCCATATCAGGTTTAAAAGATATTAGCAAAGGAGAAAAGGGGAATTTATCTGGATTAGGAATGCTTCTCTTTTAAGATAGTTCAGTTGGTTTTATTCTTTGGCTGTTCTTTCATGTGATGTAGGTAGTGGCGGGGAAATCAGAATTTTTAATGCGCCATTTGGTATGTGATCAATTGAACTGAAGAAAGCATTTCGTATTCCAATAGACTACATCCAACATCATTTTGCCCAATATTTACTAACAGCCAAATTAGATATGTTGGTAAATAAGCAATTGCCAACAGATCTGGCCTCCTTATAGGAACCAGGTGTAGATAGAAACGTATTTTATTTTCTACTTTTTAAAACTTGAATTTGCCCCATTGCGCCTCTGAGTGCATTTTCCAAAAACCAAAACCAGAAACACATTTTCATGCTTCAGTCTATGGGGGAAGTGCTCATAGCAAAATGTACACTTTTCCTGTTCAAACATAAAAGAAAAACTGATTATTATTGCATACAGGAGTAAGGAGAGCCAGACTTCAAAACGGAACTTGGAGGAACTCCGTGGTTTTGGAGATAGCTCATTCTCCCATCCTAGTCCGAGGTGCTGGCCTGAAGGAGAAATGGACAGACCTTTGCTTTGAGAGATGCCTTTCGTTCTTTACTAGAATGCTGAGGCCTGCCAATTAGAGTCAGGGGCCAAGCTCTATAGACACTGGAATGCACACAAATCTACCACTGAGTTACTAAAATATCAGGGATTCTAACATAACACTCAAACAATAGGTCAGTGGGGCTGATCAAAACCCTAGTCCTAGCACAATCCATCAATACTCCTATTCTACAGATGGTGGGTGTTGAGACTAAGAAAGAAACGGCAAAAAGAGTTTTTTTTCTCGCAAGTTTACTTTTTCTCATTAAAGTATTGCAATTCAGAACCACTTAAGGATCTACTGCAAACCACATAGCAGTCTATCAATAGATCTACCAAAAGGTAGATACCAGAGGTACTTCTTCACACAGGTAAAGTATGGAATTTGCTGTCATGGGAAATGACGATGGCCTCCAATAAGGACGGCTTTAAAAGGGGATTGGACAGATTCACGGAGGAGGAGGCTATCCATGCTTCTAGCCTCGCTGGCTGTGTGCCTCGCTGGCTGTGCTATGCCTTGGCTTGATTTGCCAAGGATGGCATTCCTGAATACAGCAGTTGCCGAGGAGCTTGGGCAGGCATGTCTTGCACCCGTCTGCTTGAGAGATCCTGTGAGCGACTGGCCTGCTACTGTGTGCACGGACTGCTGGACTAGATGGACCTTTGGTCTGATCTGGCATGGCTTTTCTTATTTTCTTATGTGCTACCTTTTACCTGCCCTATTCTGGAGTCACATAATGCAGACATCTTGCTGAAACTAATGTCAGTGAATAGAGACACCATCTTGATTATGCTGGTGGCTGTGTTTAGGCCTAGAAGCCACTCTACACCACGCCCTCCGAGTGTGACTTCAAAGGCCCTGCGGAAAGATAATGCCTCCCAGCTTCCTGGTGTTCTGCTCTCCATGGGATTCACCAGAGTAGCAAAGGGCCCACTGGAAGCCATGCTGCCGAGGGGTGCCCCAAAACCTTGGTCCTCAGCGGACCTCCACTGGAGCCAAGTTGCATAATGCACCCTTTCCCCCCTTGCTCTACTCTCAGGTGGTTCACCACAAAAGAGAGTGGTAGAGACACTGGAAATTGTGGTGTTGTAGCCCTCACTCTTCTAGGCAGGAGGAAAGGTCAGCATGCGCAAGAAAAGGAACACTGGAAAATGGGTTGTCTTTAATTCCTTTCATCCCCCACCCCCAGCCATCCCCTTTCTGTAAGTTTGTAGGTAAGAATCTTTTGATTATTTTATCCATGACAGCCAAACACAAGAGAGAAACAGAACTGGAGCATAATAAACTATCAACTCGTTTGTTGCCCAAGGCATCTTGGGTTTATTTGCTGCACTCCTATACATTTAACAGCAGTGAATGAATCGGGGTGGGGAAGGAGGTTTTGCTTTTTTCCATGACAGCCCCAGTGTGTCCACTGCTAATCTCTGTTGTCACTTGATTAAAGATTTTGCATGCAGTACAGACAGAAGAGAAAAAAGAGCCCCTTTTTAAAAATTCTTGCCACTAATCTTCTAGGGCTGTAACATGCACTAATTAGGTGGGGTGAAGGTTCTGCTGAAACTTATATACATTTTAAAAAACTGACATTGATTTCTCTTCCCTTCTATCAGTTTCAGACATTCTTTTCTCCTACTCCCCACCCACATTTTCTGCTTTAATGGTGGTAGCCCTGAGATGCTGTGGTGAGATCTTATAGAAGGGGACAAACATTCGGACTCAGAATTTGGGGAGAAGACTTGAAGCAAACCATTGGATCTTTCTATGAAATTTTACAAGGAAGAGAGGAGAAGAGTAGAGGATTATGGGAAATGTAGCTGCAACCACAATAAGAAAAATGGTACAAAACTGGGTTTAAGAATGTTCCATTCATTAATTAATTTCTATACTACCCCATATGCAAACTCTCTGAGCAGATTGTAACAATGCATAAAAACACAGCCTAAGATACAGTAGCATTAAAAACATCAGAAAGATTACTGTACAAAAAAGTAAAACAAAATTTAAAACACATATAAAAATTTATAATAGATTATACAAAATAGACCATTTTGTTATTGTTATGTACCGTCAAGTCAACAAGGGAAGCATCCTTGGACTTGATGAAGATTTCTAGGTTATTTCAGTATTTCCAAGTCTCAGTCTTCTTTGAGTTTTTTGGCTGCAATCTCTCTTTGAATTGATGGCTCAGCCATTCAGATTGACGAGTGATTGTTTCCTTATTAACAGTAAACGTCTGTAATTCTTCTGTGGGTGTGATTTTGGTTTTCTGAATATTCAGCTTTAGTACTTTTGTACTTTCACTTTTCTCAGGAGCCAGTAGCATTGTATCATCTGCATATCTTAAGTAAGTGATACTTATTTTGCATACTTTCACTCCTTCCTCTGATTCTAATCCAGCTTTCCTTATGAAATGCTCTGCATACCCAGTGAAAAGATAGGCGATAAAATGCATCCTTGTCTGACACTTTTGCCCATGGGAAACCATTCTGTCCTTGTCTGTGATTCATAGAACAATCAAGGGCACATCCATTTCTTTCAGGAGCTTCCATAGCTTTCTCCTGATTCACACAGTCAAAGGCTTTACTGTAGTCCATAAAGCATCTGCTGATCTTTTCCAAAATTCTTCGGTGTGCTCCAGTAACCAAGGCACATTTGCAATATGATCTCTGGTGCTTCTCCCTTTTCAGAATACAGGCTGGCACTTCTTGCTCCATCTGGGGTAGCATTCTTTGCTGCAACACTTGGAACATTACTTCGGTTGCATGGGAGGGCAATGCAGTGGCCCCGTGTTGCAGCAATCTCTTGCATCTCCTTTCTTGGGAACTGGAAGATATATTGAATGTTTCCAATCTCTGGGGCATTGTTTTGTTTTCCATATTTGTTAACATATTTATGTTAGGATTTGGGACTGATTCATCTTCGGCAGCTTGGAAGAGTTCTGTTGGCATCCTTCTACTCCAGGTGCTTTATTCATTGCAAACGCTTCCTGAGCAGCTTTCACTTTGCTTTCTAATATTGCAGGCTCTTCTTTATATGATTCCACTTCAAAGAGGTCTGTCATCCTTTCATCTCTTCCTTACATTTCATCTGTACATTCTTTCCACCTTCTCTTTATTTTCTTCTAGTCTGATAGCGTGTTCCTTTGTTTTTCTCTTAGCATTTCTCATCTAGATGTGAATTTCCTTTGTTTTCTCAGATCTTCCAGAACAGTTCTCTTGTTTTTCCCCTTTTATTGCTCTCTTCTATTTCTTTTCACTGATCATTTTAATTGTTCTTTTTGTCTGTATGTGATAGTTGCTGGAAAGTTGCATTTAGGATTCTGACCCTATTTCTGTCACCTATTGCTTTTTTTCTCATCTGTCCCTTGCAAGTGTGTTTCCCCTGTCACCCATCTAGGTTTTTTCTTTCTTGTTGCTCCTAGAATGGTCTTTTGGCAATCTTATTTTAATAATTTCTCTGGTTTCAGTCCACAGTTCTTCTGGCTCATGTTCAATTAAGTTGAGAAATGCAAATCTGTTCTTTATGTGAACTTTATGTTCTTCAGGGATGTTACATCAGTAATATTTTGTCACTAAGTTTCTCTTGATAATCTTTTTTCAGTTTGACCCTAATTTTTAAAATTAAGAGCTCATGGTACTACTGCAGTCTGCTCCCAGTCTTATTTTGGAAACAAGAAAACAGCCTCTCTACCTTCTGCTTTCAATTACACAATCTATTTGATTTCTGTATTGGTCATCTAGTGAAGTCCATGCATACAATTGTCTGACCAGTTGCTTGAAGTGTGTTTGAAGTGTGTGTGTGTGTGTGCGTGTGTGTGTATCTCAATATTATTTCCTACTTTCTTACCCCAGGGCCAAATTGTCCTACAACATTTGATTCTGCCTGTTTCTTACTTTGCTTTCTTGTCACCTAGGATTAACAGCATGTCTTTTTTTTTGAGGTGTTATCAATTTGCTCTTGAACACCTACATAAAAATTTTCCATTTGCAACTGTATGGTTATTTACAAGGAAGTATAGGATTTACTTTTGAGTAGGGATGGATGGAAACTGTCAGTTTCTCATACAATTATTTTATAAAAAGAAGAAATCAGCAAATTCAGACAGAGCCTTATTAAAAGTGACTAAAAGAAAATTCTCATACAACTACACTGGCTAAATTCAACAGGTTCACCTGTTCCAGGAATGGAAGGGACCAAGTTGTCTCCACATGCCATGTAAGATGCTGTTAAAAGGAAGAAAAAACAAGGAGAAAAGTGGTGGTGGTGGGAGGGGGCAATTTAAAATTAGAACCACAACTGTGTGGTATTCATCGAAGAATTCAAGCCCAGGCTTTTAAGAACAAAGCACTAAAGCTTTCAGGTTGAATCTGATTGTTTCACCCTGGCTCACTCCTGAATTTTTAAAATTTCTTTCTGCGCTCTTCATGCCGAAAGCTGTGAATTTCCAGATGTTCTTATAACCCGCACCCATCCCTCCAAGAGCAAAATCCTCTCTCATGCCAACTTCTCAGTGAGTGTGCATAGGAAACTCCCTATGCTGCAGCTGCTTTGAGGATTTTAAGCACACATCTCTGATCTTGCTAAACTACAAGACTCTCACCCTGCGCAGTCTACAGAGATACTCTATAGATTTCCAAAGGACTCTGTGTTAGAAAAGCTTGGACAAGGACAAAGTATCATCGGTTTGGCTGTCCATTACATTTCCAAAGATCAATTGAGAAACCCAGATAATGAAGCAGCCAGATAGCTATCACATTATTTCTTTTTAATTAACTTATCATAAGCAGATGATTGTGTCTGTGCTTCCACCTGACTCCCCTAACAAGCTGCTGATATTGATTTTGAAGCAAAGCAAATGCAGCAACTGAAGGAAAACATTCTGAAAGTTAAAGACAATGCACACAGAGAAGACTCAGAGGAAAAGTGAGAAATTCCTTAGAGCGAAATCCAAACTGGATAACTGCAACTCTCCAAACATGGAGGATTATGGATGCAGGAGCACAGAAGTGGTGGGTGCTTGTATGCTTCTCCTGCCCTGAAAAATATTTATGTGGCCATTTTCATTCAACTAAGTCTGTCTCCTTGGAGCCCACGAAGAGGGTGAAGTGCTACTGAGATATTTCTGATCGTTGTGCTGGTCTCTGTTCCTCTCTCCCCCTCCCTGTCCCATTTTCTACCTTCACAAGCTTGTCTCTGAGGTTATTCTTGTGACCTCAGAGCAACAGCCGGTGCTATTCTTTCCACTCTGTCTGTGAAGGCACATGACAGATGCGCCACATTTGGAGTCCCAGCTGCAACCCTAGAGAGGGTTTCCAGCGTTGCAGCTTGGGTCTCCATAAAACCCTATGTCCATCTAAGCAGCATCCGGAAGCCACAGCACTGCACCGTTACAATCTTTAAAAGATACTTACAGGGCAGAGTTGGAATTCTGCAATCAGATAAACTATACAGAACTGAATTCTTGTGCATAATCCAGTTTTATATAAACAAATCCAAATAACCAATTACTCCAGAAAGTTTCTTCGCCTCACCATTTCTTAGGGATGGGTGGAGCAGAAAGCTTCTCCTGCATCCCTTGTGTAAAAATTTCACCTTGTTTCTCATGTGTATATAAAATGATTTTGCCATAATTTTCATAAATTCTTATTAGAAATGAACTGAAACAATTTCAATAGGTACAACTACTCTTAGACGGAGAAGATCATGATATACTTTCCTGCCATGTTGCTATTGAGGGGAGCTTATCAGAAAGAAGATGTTGCAGCCTTAATTTAGCACAGAAGACATTATGGAATATAGAGAGGCCCCACACATCTCCTTTCAAGAATAAATAGCCAAAACCCTGGATGAATCTTTCTGCTTTGCTTTCTCTCCCATTCTGTTCTTGTTAATGTTATATTCTTTTTGTCCTAGATATGAGTAACATTGCAAATATTGCTCAGTTCTGACCAGAATGAACTAAACTGAAATTCTGACTCATTCCTACTTTGTATCCAGAGATATGCAAATATGCTGGAGAAATGCTCTGCTCTAGTAAGGAGTTGACTCCATGCTAGAAACTTTCCTTCAGTCCCTCCCTTTCATTAAAGCTTCTGGCTCAGGGTGGTCTTACTGCTTGAGGACCAGGTGGTACAAATGATGAAGCCCTCACGACTGAGCAGCTTGCTTCTCCTGGCATAACCCTATGGGGTCAAGGACTGGGCCTTGCACCTGCTCTTCCACACCTCCTGAAGACCCTCCCCCCCTTCTGAAACAGGCTGATTCACACTTGGACTGAAAAACTTCACTAGGCAAACTTGAAGGCGCTTCAAAGGCTGACCCCCTCTGGCTGCTCCTCCTCCTCTTCCTTCTCTACCTCAGAGTCCTTCTCCAGCTCCCACTGAATGGTGCAGTAGGCAAGAGACTAGCCCACTCTGTGCAAGATGTATAGCAATGGGACTCTGCAGCCTCAAAGGCCACTGGCCTGGCTATGGAGCGCCTGGCCAGGCAGCAGCCGGGGACAGGAACCTGTGGAGCAGTGGCCGGGGGCAACGGCATGCCTCTTCCGGCAGGACATTGCGTGATGTGGCAGCAATGGCATCGAGGGCTGGCAGAGAGACCTGCCTCCTGCTCTAAGACCAGTGGCTCACCGAGACTCCTGGAAAAGTTGGATCCTTGGTTTCTGCAGGTGGACAAATCAGACAGCAGGTGATGTGAAGATTACAGGAACTGCTTCTCTTGAAATATTGGGTGTTGCTCCAAGTCAGACTAGATAATGCTAACCCTCCAAAGACAGAAGGCCTGCTCTCTATGTTCCCTCTCAGCTATGACGGTCACTCAGTGTTGTTTCCCTCTTGCTTTCTCTCTCAGTGACTAACCCACCTCACAGGTGGATGTGAAGGTAAGCAGAAAGGCAAGAACCAGGTAAGAGGTTTGAGCCCCTTGGAAGGAGTGGGAACATACCTGCACATTATCCTTGCTACCCTGGACTCATTGTGCATTTTCTGAATGCAGAGGAAATGTATTCTCTGCTTTCCTTTACATTCAGGATTATCCCTGGGAACATCTTACCAAGTGGAATGCTTCTCCTTCAGCACAGGCTGATCTTTCTGAAGGGTTTCTTTTTTCTTTTTAAATTTTACATTTTAGGGAAACTGAGCACAATCCAATTTAGTGGAATATTTGATTACTTAGACAATGTAAATACCATATGAGTGACAGCTGATGTTAACACTATATAAATAATAGCTGCCCTGCAATTACAAACCTATTTCCTTCATCACGGCTGACGTCCTGAGGCTGAAAGAACACCAGTGAAGAAAGGAAAACAACCCATTTCCTGCAACCTTTCCCTGCTGAATAATTACTTCCTGTGTTTATCTGATCTGTGCTTCCTGTGACCCATTTCCATATGTTTCTCCCTTGTTAGATTTTAAGGGCTCAATGAAAAGAAAATCTTAGTATTAGGATTCAGGCATTTCCCCCTGCATGTGCCTTTCCATGATTATGAATATTAAAGAGGCCAAAGAGACAAATTCAAGCTCCTGCTTTATTTGTCCTTATTGCTAGTAGTCATGAAAGCACCCCCCTTTCAAATTGAAGTTCCGTATGTAAAGGACAATGTAGCTTTCCCCCAGCCTTGGATTTACACATCACCAAAAAAGAAATGCATCACAAAAAGAGGGCAAAAGAGGGCACTGATTTGTCTAAAATGTGCATATGGCAATTGATGACTTGCCTTGAATGCCTTCAGTTAGAGGACTGTCTCTTCTAAAGTAGGGCACATGGTGCATTAGCTAAGGGTGTAAGTGGACTCAGTGCCACTCACACAGGCTGGTGCAAAGGCTTCCTTGTGCCAGTGAAGGCCACTGGCATCACCCTGCAGGTTGCCTACGCAAGCAACATAATTTATGATAATTCTAGTGTCACCGGCCAGCGACAGCACGTTCTGGGAGAAGAAGGGAAAAGAAGAAAGCAATGGGGCCACACTGCTTTTTGCCCTTCTCTGCGATTGGCCTTTCTTTCTCCGTCTGTCTTTATCAAACCATTCTCATAACTTTCTGGGGTCTCAGAAATCTACTTTAGAGACTGTGGGGTCTCCCTATTAGACCTCCAGGGAATGCATCATCCCCCAAAACCACAAGGTTTAAATTTTAGTGATACAAGTACTTAATAAGAGCTTTTTGAAAACCTGAATTGATACACACTCACACAAACACACACTCACACCGCACAAACAACTAATATGATTAATAGGGAAGGAAAACAACCAGGGATAAATGCGGACAGCATTGCTAACTAGACTGTGCCTATTTTCTATCCAGGTTCCTTCCAAGCAATATCTTAGCTGTGCCTCTGGTTAAGTTCTCTCAGTCAGCTCCAAGTTCCAGCAGCCCTGACTCTTTCTTCTGCCACATCAACTTTCTTTCCCTTTTTCTGTCTTTTTTTCTGTTTGCTTCTTTGCCCCTCTGCCATTTTTGTATTAGGCTTTTCCTTCTTAAAAAAATCCATTTCTTGTTTGTGTCTGTAAACGTAGCTTCTATTTCTTGAGTAAAAGACCCTCTCATTTCCTCCTTGTTTCCGGGATAATTGCCAGACTTCCTGAGCAAAACTTCTGGACCTGCATGGTGTAACAGACTTTTGCCCGTTGAACTGTTTGCCTCTTGGCTGAAGCAATGAGCACCCACACAAACCTGTAAGCCCACAATGTGCTAAACAAGAACGAAGAACAAAGCTAGAGGACATTTTGTTCCTTTCTGCAAGATGTACCTGTACACCATGAGCACACCACCTCTCTGCTTTTTGGGATCACACCTACACCTATAGAACATTTAATACTCTTTTTGAGAACAAAATTGACTAGCCATGAAGCGGATTGTGGTTTTCAGCTCTGCAACCCAGCTCCTATTCTCTTTGTCAACTTATCAAGCTAGTGATGTTGGATTAAGGGTAAAGTTGTGATAGTGGCAAGCAGGAAGAAAGTCCATTTGTAATGTAGAAATAAGACGCATTGCAGGGATGCAATCCTCCAGGAATGCCCATCATCCTCCAAACTTGCACCCTGGCACCCTGGGCATACCTACCATCCTCCCATCTTGTAAAGCAGCACCACAACTGCTGAGCCCAGTGGGAATGTAAGAAACTGAGGCAGCACCGGGATGCCTTATATTTTATTTATTTGTTTAATGCTTTTCTAGACTGTCCATCTACTGGTGTCTTGACAGTTTTATGTCTTGCCAGTGCCAGTTTCAGTGGCACCGGTCATTACTGTTCTGTGCTTTGTGCAGTGCATTTTCTTGAGATGGTTTCTTTCAGACATGTAGATGAAAAGGCATGGAAGGGAGGAAGGTCAGTTGGGTGCCATGCAAGTCACAGCCTCTTCCTCACCTGTTGTGATCATGTGTCCTTCCAAATTTCAGGCTTTTGTGAGGCAATTTGTGCTGGCTATACTGATGATTCAGATTATGGTGGTGAGACTGTTTATGAAACCGGGATCCAGAAGGCCCCTATTCCGAACCTTTTATGCTTCAAATATGGATGACACTGGACCATGTCCTAAAAGAGGGAGCATTTTGTTTATATGCCTATAAAGGATTTTAGTTAGCTGTAGTGCAGACTACATATAAAGGCGAAGACCTTTTTATTTAAATGTCATTTTAATTGTTCATATTATTTGCTTAATTTATCTGGCCAGGGCGACTTATTTTATATTGTTAATTTGTATGTATATTTGAATGTTTTATATTTTAATTTTATGTTGTGAGCCGCCCTGAGGCTTCGGCGAATGGAGCAGCATAGAAATGTTTTAAATAAATAAATAAATAAATAAATCTACTATACTGAGCCATAGTAGAATTTCTAGAGGGAAGCAATGCTTAATTCCTAATATATCTGACCACAGAAGTCTAGGGATGAGGGATGAGATTAGGGATGAGATTAGTTTGGTTTGCATTTTAAGTGAACTTAACTAATTCCACACTTTTGAATTAAGACACGAATGGAAACTCAGTGATCCTTTGACATTTTCATCTATCCGAATTTTGAAATGGAGCAACCAGTCAAGGCATGTGTACTGAATATGAGCATCTTATGGAAAGGCAAGCACCAAATGTACATATTAGTGGAAATAATGCTCCAAAAGAAAATTCCTTGCAAATCTGTGTACAAAAATGCAGGCAATAAGAGAATGTGCCCCAAAATATTATGAACTTTAATGCATTTTTAAAAATCAAAATTCAGGGTAAGGCAAACTTAAGGCTGAAAAAAGGAAAAATGGATGTGAACTGAAATGGACAGGTCTCTCCATTCTTAGCTCACAGGATTCAGTGAGGGAATTTTGGCCTAGTACTGTCTGTGTAGTTCACTTGCACATCTTCATGGCTTCAAAGCAGGAAATTCTCCATGGAATAAAGGTAGGGAGAAATTGCACCTTCTGGATCTTGTTGGCCTCTTCTTAGCAGTTTAATGTTTTTGTAACTGCTGTTGATATTGCAGGATCATGATGCTCAAACGGCTCAGAAGTTCAGGGATTGCTGCAATTAAACAGATGGATTGTGGATATCTGGTCATTAAAGAGTCTTATGCAGACACACATGCTTTCTGGAAAGATCTCAGAAGAAATGTTTTGCCTTCTGCTTCATTCTTTTTTATGAGAGGTCAGTTATTTTGTGGACAGATTTTAACTCAGCTTCCTTCAGCTTTTTAAAATTAAATTTGACAATGTTCTGGGTATAGACATTGCCAGTGCTTCTTGGGTTGGAGTGAGTGTTTTTAAATTGTGGCAGCACAATGACTTGGGTTGGGTGCCAAAGAATGCAGCAGGTAACCACAAGATATCACTCTGGCAATTACAGTGTAGATATTTTTAGAGGCTGGATGGATACAGTGGCATTTTTCTGGTCCCTGTTAAAATTGCCCTTTAAAGTGAACTGTTCCATTTTGCTCCAAATATCTTGGCTGGTTGTTAAAATCATACTTGGAAATGCTGCCTTTAAAGGCATGCTACAAGTACAGCTCCAGAGCAATTAATTCATTTTAGCTCAACGATTATCTGCCTTTTAGTTAAGGAAATGATCCTTCTGAGTAACTGAAATGAAGTTTACATATTGCAGACTCCTACTGAAGGTGCCTTTTATGGAATTATCAGGAAAGAATAATTTTCCCTTCGGTCTGATCGACAAAAACTGCTACTCATACCTCAGTGTGAACCTTCTTTTAATACTATATGCTTTTAAATCCCCCTTTCAGTGCTGGTACTGTAGCTGGATGGGTTTACACCAAATAATTTCCTATACCCTGTTCCAAGCTGGAAATGCTTGCAGCTTCTGCAGTGCTGTGGTGTGTTGTTGTGTGATTCTGTTGACTTGTTCAATCTCTCTCTCTCTCGCTCCCCACTGCCTGCTCTCTCTCTGTGTCACACACACACACACACTTATAGATTTATGCAGCAACCCTATGAATGAATGTCTTCCTGATTGTCATTGACAGCCCTGCTCAGCTCTTGCAAACTCAAGGTTTTGGCTTCCTGTATGGAACTGAGCCATCTCATAGTTGGTTTTCCTCTTTTTCTCCTACATTCAACTTTCTTCTGCTGCCCTAGCATGATTGTCTTCTCCAGGGAGTCTTTCCAGGGAGAATTTCAGCTTCAGAAATTTATGGCTTTTCTACTTGAGACATTATCTTATACTTCTCATTCCTTACTCAAAATTGTTTACGCATTCTTCTGATGACACTGTGACCTTCTAGTTTTACTTCTGTTTTTAAAGGATCTCCCCTCCCCTCCCCTTTTTTAGAGTGAGGAAATTAGAGTGATATTTTTGAAAACAAAAAAGTATTTTCCTTTTGGTGCAATTGTGTTATTCTGCTATAGCACAGTGCCACCTAGAGGTTATGTGGTAGAAAGGGGAGAGAGGAAAAGATGCCCGCAGCGAGCTTGAATCTCAATTCTGTGACAATACTCAAAACAGACACACTAGATTAACAGCCTTATGTAAAAAAGCTCTTGTATCCTGTCTTTGTATGTGATAGTCCTCAAGGCTGCTTACAGCAATAACTTAAAAATAGAAAATACAATAATATATGTATAAACCTGTTTGACATGTTTTAAATTTTATATTGTAAACTTTTGATGATGTTTTAATGCAATGTATCTTCTACTGATTTTTTAAAATGTGTTTTATGAAGTGCCATGACAGCTTTGGTTGGGCATTATAGATATTAGATAGACACATTGATGGCGCCACCCCGTGCTTCCTGGGACAGTAGCTGAGCGGCATTGCGTAGCCAGACCTCCCCTTCTGCCTTTGGTGTTTTCACAGGTCTCCCTAGTATGGTAGCAGAAAGCTCAGTCCTTTCCAAGGGTTAGGGTTAGGGTTAGGACGAACCCTTTTTTGAATCCATCCCTCTCTTTTATTTAAACATCATTTTAATTGTTAAAACATATGATCTGGCCAGGGCAACGTCTTCTTCCTTCTCTTTTCTCCTCCTATAGTATTTATTTACTTATTTTATACTGATAATTTTAATTTTATATTATTATGTTTGTAACTCAGTGTATTTTTTGTATTTTTGTATGTAATGGTAATTTATTATGTTCTATTGTATTTCAATGTATTTTATTGTGTTGTAAGCCGCCCCGAGGTTTCGGCAAGGGGCGGCATAGAAATGT
>NW_025335440.1:17430475-17563487 GCF_004798865.1 Varanus komodoensis | reverse complement strand
TAATAATAATAATAATAATAATAATAATAATAATAATAATAATACCTGCAGACCTCCTCTTAGTCTCAGTCCAGTCCTGCAAATCACGCTGAAGCAAAAGGGGGAACACAAACACTCGTGGGACCCCAGTGGTGTGGCCAGCTTCCTTCCCTGCCAGAGCAGCTGCAGGATGCGCAAAAGAGACACAGTGAGCCGGTGCTCCAGCTGCCTTTCCTGGCAACCAGCCTGCGCTCTGCTGCTCAGGAGGGTGGCACACGCAGAAAAGAGTGGCCCCAAGTGGGCTCACCAGAAAGCCCTTCCTGGCGATCAGCTCCCTTCCCTGCTCCCTGCCAGTGGCCACCGCAGCGTGTGGGGGAAAGGGGCGCTGCCTGCATAAAGGGTGGGACTCGATTCCTGGTGAGCACCCTCCAATACTGGCAGAGTCCTCATACACTCGGTCTCTGAGTTCAGGGAATCGAACAATTCCCACTTCCAAATGGGAATCTCTACTCTCCACATCTCTACTCTGAGTACAATCCAACATACTGGAGGTATATCTGGAGTGTATGCTCCTCATTGCTCTGTCTCAAAGGAGTCAGGATCTATGTCAACCTGTGGAACTGGGGCAGGTATTTTCCCTTTCATCAGAGCCAAGAAGAGAGAGAGAGTCCCCCCTCCCAGCGTACCATCTCCCACTCTGGCTAATCAAGCCAGCAGGGCTTAGGGAGCACTGAATCCAACACCATGTCCATTTCTCCTCCACTTCCCCCATGGATTCCTCTGACCTGTCCGGTGTCATGCAAATCACAAGAACCAGATGGCCTTGACCTGGCCCAGAAAGGGAACAGGGATATTCCCTGGTGGTCATTTTAAACAAGTCCCCTACTTTAGGTTCCTGCAAGGTAGCTTTCTCTGTGGCCACCAATCTGCCACAGGTCGAGTCAGATTCACACTTCCAGTTTGGTGTGGGCTGAAGTCCCTGAAGAATTCTTGTGGATTATCCCCAGTTCAGACCTATAAAAGTGCTGTGGCACGAGCAATTTCTCCCTTTTCTGTTGCTTTTACACTTTGTTTTCTCTGTGTAAGAAGGAGGAACATCTTTTTCCTTGTATTTCAGTCTGCTTCAAGATAGGCTAAAAAATGATACATCTGAAATGATTCCAGAAACTTGGATAGCTATGCTGGCTGCTTAGGGAAAACACATGGCAAGCAACAGTATTCCTGTCTCCTGTATGTCTTTATTTTCCTGGAGCAGATTCCATATATTACACAGTACATTAAGTAAGTCAACCCCCACCATCAAGGCATAATAACTCTATCAGAAGCCAGGTTCAACTGTAGCATTAGATACATATTTGGCTTAATCCAACATTGTTTTTATATGCATGTTAAGCTATAGCTCCTACTGAAGTGAAGATGGTCAAGATGGCATGGTTAGAAGTGCTTGATTATATGTCCATTCTATCTCCTTTTTGGATTTTTTTAATGCATGAAAATTCATGTTTAAATGATACTTATTTTTCCTATAAAGGTGCACATTTGTTACATGCAGTTCCCAATAAAATATACATGTTGCACATATTTTAAAATATTTTAAAGTTCTCTGCAAAATTCAGAGAACTGCATGGTCCAAATGATAACTGTGTTCTGATCTGCGCATAAGCCTCAGAAGGGGAAGTTAGCCTGGCTTTCTTAAACATGGAGATCAAACAAATTTCTCCCTATGACTCCTTCTGGAAAGACAGTCTGAAAGCTACAGCAAGTCCAGTATCTGACTGCATGGCTTTTAGCCAGGAACATACTTCGCTTGGAACATATTTAATCAGCGCTGCTAAAACTCCAATACCAGCTAGTTTCTGGACTGGATTCAAGGTCCATGGGTGGAAAAAGTGGCCAGCAATACCATTTTTCCTATCCTCTTTCCTGCTGAAATCTGCCTTAGCTAGTTTTGGGCACCACATTTTAAGAAGGACATTGTCAAAGTGGAGCATGATCAGAGGATGGTGACCAGGTCAGTGAAGAGTCCAGAAACCAAAGGCTGAGAGGAACAGTTGAAAGGGGTGCATTTGTTTATTTTGTTATTTCTTTTATGTACAATATAAAAATAAAGACGGTCAGTGAATAAGAAAAAGGGGGAAAACAGATTAAAGAACAAACATGGTGCATTTAAAACAGGATAACATTAACATCATAACTGCTCAGCAGGGAAGGCTTCCTGAAACAGAGATTCCTCAAGAGGCACCAAAACCAACTTGCTGTTTGAATCTCCCTGACCTCCAGTAGCAGAAAGTTCCACAGAAGTGGAGCCACCACACTGAAGTTCATCCAAGCCAAAAGTCCTGTGGTACCACCAGAAGAATGAAGTTGGGACAGGAGTTCAGAAGAGGAAACTAAGAGGAGACACGGTGATCATCTTCAATATCTATCTCCTAGTGGGTGGAGCAAGCTTGTTCTCTATTATTTCAGGTGCAGGACTTGAGTCATTGGGTGGCAATCAAATTGCTACTAAACTTTAGATAAGTATCTAATATGGCAAGAACTATGCTTGAGAAGTCTGCTTTGAGAGGTGGAGGAGCATTTAAGCCCAGTCTGCGTGACCATCTGTCATGGCTGCAGGAATTGTGTGGTTGCAGCACTAAGCAGGGCACTGGACTAGGGGTGTGCAAAGCAGCAGAAGCGAAGCCTGGCAAAGTTCTTCAAATTCCACATCAAAGCTCATTCCAGCTCAAGGCATTATCAGATCGCAAGCTTTTTCTTCTCGCACGAAATTCCCAGCATATTTCTTTGTGCATCCTTCCAAACCTATGCAATCACGTGTGCACACCTTTGCAGTTTACACATGCTTCTCCCATTGATGAAAGCAAGTTGGTACACATTTTTCAGAAGCACGCATCCTTCCGTGCACATTTTTCTAATGCATGCATGCTGTTGTGCACCAAGTCTTTGGCATTAGCGAATGACTTGCAAGCATGGCAGTGTAGGGACGTCGACTGCAGATTTTGTGTCAGTCTCTGCTCGGTCCAGAAACTGCATACTGGACAAATACTGATAAACTAGAACTGAAATGCCTTCTTGACCTCATCCTACATTGGACTAGATGACCTCTGAGATGCCGAACTCTAAAACATGTTGATTCAGCAGTTGTTTTTGCCCTGGTAACTACTGGATTACTGTAAAGGACTTTTCCGTCAGATGCTTCTGAAGAATGGTTGGAAGCTACACCAAGTCCAAAACGGAGCAATGCAAACGTGCTGCAGGAAGCGATTTTAGTTTTATTGCAAATTCATGGCCCTCCAGGTTTCCTTCTGAATCCAATTTAAAGAGCAGATCTGGTCAACCTGGGTCATGACTACAAATAAGGACCATCTCATCCCATATGAACCTTCAGGTTCCATCTGGTCTTCAGTGCACATGGAAGACAGGAGGTCAGGATCTACTGGTAGATTTCAGGGTTTTATCTCAGTGAAGTTCCCCAGATCCCCGTTGTTTTAAAAGTAACAGCAACAAAAGTGTTTTAGACATATTATCTGGTGCTGAAATGGAGAAACCCTTGTGTGAGATAACTAGGAAGGTGTGAAGGTATGAATTCCAAGGCACGCTGATCATTATGTGGCCCTCCTGTATTTGGTTCCTCTTGGTGGAGAGAGAGAGAGTAATAAGACTCAAGTCTGCTCATCCCTCTTCTTTGGGACCTTCTGTCACCATCTCAGGTGAGATGCATGAATATGCAGGACTTGGATGGATTGGCTGGACAGGTCCACTGCTTGTCAAAGTGGGCACTGCTGGGTAAGATGGACCAGTAGTTCTATCATTGCTCAGATCACTGACCTGGTTAGATCTGGTGGTCTTGGGCAGCTTCCAATGCTTAGTCTGAATCTGAGGAAAGGAAGTGCCTATTCTGAGACCAGGCCAGCAGCAGTACAGAAATGCCCTGCATATCCAAAATCAACTCACATACCAATTAACTTGGTATCACTTAAGCTTTGTAATGCAAACAGTCTCTTAACTTACACATTGACCCATAGCAGCCGATATCACAGACAGATGTTGGCTCCAAACTGCTTGGATTAGCCTTTTCCTAGAAACTGTGGATATGAAGCTTTTACATATATTTTGGGGAGACTAATGCATTACAGATATCCTTTCCAGCTTTGGAAAGGGCTTCTGCCTTATGTCATATCGATTTACCACTTGAGAACAGAAGCAAGAACAGGGCGCTGCTATCTTAGATAGCTACTATAACATGTTGGTTTATTTTAAGAAGAAAGGATTACCATGTGAAAATGCTACTGACGTTTTCTTTTCAGACTGGTGGAGGAGACTAAGGGAAAGGTGTAATGTGTTCAGACCATCTGGTTTCTGTTCCAAGGATTTCTATATTTTTAGAACATATTATGTACTGGTTTATGGGGGCCAGCAGAGAACAAGTGACACAATTGTGCAACCAGAAGGAATCGTTATAGGTAGGAACAACCCTCCCTTTTAACTGCAGTTGTTTTTAGAACTACTGTAGATTTTAATTGCCTTTAGTACATGACAGCCAACATTAAAACATTACAAGTTCCCCCTTGAGTTCTATGGGGTGGGAGCAGAGAAAAAGAATGAAGTGCATACTTCAGCCTGCAACCCTATGCATGCTAATCTGGAAGGAAGGCCTACTGAACATGGGGAGACTTACTTCCAAGTAATCATGCAGTGATTGTTCTGATCTTAGACTGAAATTAATATGGTTTAAAGTGCTTAGATTCATAGAATCATAGAATAGTAGAGTTGAAAGGGGCCATGAAGGCCATCAAGTCCAACCCCCTGCTGTTGCAGGACACCACGTTACACCATTCCACTCAGATGGTTGTCTAGTTTCTTTTTGAATGTCTCTTGTGTGGGAGAGCCCACCACCTCTCTGGGCAGCTGGTTCCACTGTTGTACTGCCCTGACGGTGAGGAAGCTCTTCCTGATGTCCAGCCTGAATCTGTTTTGTCGCAACTTAAATGGATGATTCTGTGTCCTGCACTCTGGCATCACCAAGAAGAGATCTTGACCTTCCTCTTAGTGACAGCCTTTGACTCTGGCTGGATTGAGCTCCTTCTCCCCCATTTCCGTGAATTTGCCAATTTATTTTATTGTCCATCCTGCATAATGGAAATGATGATGCTCCTATTCTGCAGAGGAGATTTCTGGTGGTGGGGGAAATAAAAAACAACAACAACAAAATAGCTGCTAATATTCAATAAGAAAATGCTTCCTTTCTGAAACAGGGCATAGGTAACTTCTCAGTGTAAGGGCAGCCCCTAGGATAAGCCATCTTGCTAAAATTTAACAGGTTTGGAAGTAGTCAATGCACAGAAGAGAAGCCATCTGCAAACTCCTAGTAAGCTGCCATTGCGAGAAAGGACCATTTCCCTGAAATGTTTATGTGGTCTTTCACAAACATGCCACTCCCATTTCATCTCAGAATATGACTTAGGAAGGATTTTGCAGTTTGGAAGAACCTCCCAGCATGGACTTATATGCTGCAATCATCATCTAAGGCCCTTCTCCAGCTGCATCTTCTGAGGAACATTTGGCAGGTGACAACCAGAGATAGAGCTTTCTTGGTGGCCCCCCACCCCACCTCCTGAATTGTGGAACCATCTTCCTGATGAGGTCTGACTTCTGCCAACTTTGTTATCATTTTGGTGCCAGGTTATCACCTTCTACTCTCAGGCATTTGGTGGCATATGATGAGGTTTTTCACCAGCTCTTGTATTCCCCCCACACTGAGATGTTTATTTAAAAGTGTAGATTGATGTTGATTATATTGCAGTCTTAATGATGAATGGGATCAGTTGGTTCATTAGTCTGATTTACATGGATTCCAATCTGTTTTTAGTTAATTCTCTGCATCTTTTGCAATGATGATCTGAAAAGGAGAAAGCATAATTTATTTCCCTACTTTTCTGCTAAGCATGAAGTTTTTCAATGAAAAAGTCCAGATGGTCCATTCTAATGACTTCAGGTCTTCTCACACAGACTGTTCATTCATTACATGGAATGTGTCCAGAGAAGGGTAACCTAGATGGTGAGAGACCAAATCCTAGGAAGAAAGATTGTAGGAGCTGGACATGTTTAGCCTGGCAGTGATGGTCATGATGACCAAACATGTGAAAGATGAAGGAACAAATGTGTTTTTAATTGCTTCAGAGGACCGAAACTAATTGGCTCAAATTGTGAGAGGCATCACTGATTCTGACTCAACATCAGGAAAAACCTTCTAAGATGTCCAAGCATGGGCTGTTGAAACCACTCTTTCTCTTGAGCAATCTCCTGATCTCCTATACTTAGAACAGGGAACTAGAGGAAGGGTGGGCAATGGCAGGGGTTCACCATTGGCACCTACCCCACAACCCGGTGGGCACTGCATCCCTTCCCTGGCTCACAAAACATGAGAACCTGCCATGTGTGTAACTGTGAATATGGTTGCAATTGTGAACATGCATCTGTCAAAAATAGTCATAAATTGGTGAATTTGTGTTTATGTTGTAATTGGCACATTTTTTCTCATAGATGGAAACAGCCCCACTTCAGTCCATGGAAGAAATTTAGGAATCTTGCATCCATGTAGGAAATGTGTGCAAATCAAATAGGAAAGTTGTACAAATGTCAAATTCGATTGCTGCTTGATTTGCACAACTGTTTTCTCTTCAAGCAGAATGAGCATCAATTATAAATCAAGTAGAAATTGGGCATGAGGGAAGCAACAGCTTGCTCTGCGGAGAATCCCAACAAATGAGAGCACTGCTTATATGCCCATCTCTCTCCCCTGCACCTGCCAGAAATGGCTGGGTCCTGGGATCCCCAGCTCTTGTCTTCCAGTAGAATTGGGCTCCTGACAGCTGTTTACCAAGCTGCTGAGAACCGCCTTCTACAGAGAAACAGGACATGCAATCGTGGCACAGAATCACTGGGATTTTGACCATGGAGGGCAACTGGGTCTGGACACAAATCATTGTGGAGGCCCTCTTTGTCCACCCTTGTGTTAGAGAGGCTCCTGAGAGGTCATTCATTCCAGTTCCTGTCCTGTAACTCTATGCTAGAAACATGAACAACATGTAGGCTATATCAGAATCATGGGGATCATATAACACATTTCAAAATGTGTCGAACCAACTCTGCTGGGTTAAGGTCTCATTACTCAATCTGCTGAATGGAGGCCAGGTGGCAGCCCCAACACTGGCACCCAAATATAAGTCCTGCACCTGGCAAATAGGACCAGGAAGAGCACATGTGACTCCGCAAGTCTTAGTAAACATCACTTTTGTGATCTAAACTGTAGATATTCCGAGCAGATATTCCTGTTGGAGGGCTTTTTGTTAAATAATTCCTTCCTTGTCTGTTTCTGCAAAAAAGGAATCCAGAAGATAAACAAACTTCTGCAAATGGAATATCAAAACATCCTAGCGGATGAGGTCAGCATGGTCTAAAATGCCTGTGTTGTAATCTTCAGACTAGGTTAAGGAAAGAAAGGAGAAATAACAATGGGAATGTAACTTTGCTTGTCAGGGATCCAAGGTCTTAAAGGCACTCTTTCCTTGTGTATTTTCTCAGTGCAGTGTTTCATACATACTCCTTCCAACTCCTCCTCCTTTTTCATAGTGCCTGTGGTTTTCAGCATGATTGTTGTTGTGTTGGTTTGAAAATGACCATTTTTGTTCTTTAATATACAGGAAGACTTAAGCTCATATAACTTATTATAGACGAAGGATGCAGGAGAAGGTGCAATTCCCTTCCTCCTATGGATTTACATATTAAAATATACTCCTTAGAAAACCTTGTATAATAGCAATCATTGGTACTCTTGATGCTACTGTCTTTACTGTTGAATATATGTGTGTTTATGTATTGTAATAGTATTTATAATTCTATACATAGTTCTCTCTCTATATATAGTCACACACACACACACATCTGTTGTAATAGTAGGATTGAACCACAAGCTCTCCATTCGAACTTAGAGCAGAAGTTAAAACTAGAGGTTCTAGTTTTAAATCAGGTGGCAAATTTGAACAAGTTGGGGTATGTGTGAAACTCTTCAAAAAGTCAAGAGCCAGGGCTTCTGTTAGTGATGGTAGAAATGTTTATTTTGTGTGTGTGTGTGTGTTTCATAGCCATACCCCTCACACTTTTATTTCTTCCCTCCACTGTTTTTTCCTAGTGTCAGCCCAACCAATCAGGAATCCCATAGAAAGTATGATGACACTATTGAGACCAAATGCAATGAGAAAAAAAAAAAAAAAGAGGCCCTCCTGGGTGATCTCCGATAATCCAGCACATGGGAGCACCCTGTAAGGTCATCCTAAAGAGATCTGAGCATGCAAGGAAGGCTGGCATCACCTTTTGGCAGCCGCCTCTTCCCCTGTCACACACTGGTCCTTTCTGCTTCTCAGTGGCCAGCTGTGCCCCCTTCACCCTTAGGACTTGCTCAAGAGCAATGTCAAAGTAACCTCCTTCCAGCACATTATCTGCCCATCTCTGCGCTTTTTCTTTTGCAATTCTCCTTCACACACACACGCTAACAACAAATCAGAACCTAAAATGAAATCGATAGCAAAGATAAACAGAGGTTTAATGAGGGAGATTTGTTTTCTTTTGCTGCATTACAACCAGGAGTATTAAAGCACCCCAAGCATATTGGAACCAGATGGTAAAACATAGTTTTGTCATCTGTCATGTACCATGTGATAAAGTAGGTCACAAAACTCATACAGTGATACAAATAGGTTATGTTAAGAGTTACAGCTTTCCCACCTCTTGCTTCCCTCAGAACATATTGTCCTGGAATATATGCTTGACAGAGACATCCTGCTTCAAGTACAGCAGTCTGAGAAATATGGAAGGGGGCAGGGATTGCAGTGTGGCCTGATTTTCCTTTTCCATTCCTTCTCCAGTCTTTTGGAACCATACTACAATATAGCAATATCTGTTGAACTTTTTAGGCAAGCTGCCCTAAGACGATGATGACATACCCCCCTACATGCATCCTCCACACACACACACACACACACACAAACCAGGGTCCTGTAACCCAAAGGCAGATAGAACTTGAGGGTATACGTATTCCCCCAATCCACTCTTTGCTGATATTTGTGTGTTGCTTTATGCTTCATGGACAAAAAGTTTTCCACAAATGCATGCTGTAGCCTTCTTCCAGGATCTATTTTTGACAAATCCCATTTGACTAAGATGCATTATCCCTGAGAGAACTCATTTATGCCTTTTAACCAACTCTTTTTCTGCTTCCCATTTGCAATCCATATTAATTAGTGAGATTGGTCTTTTGGTTCTGCAATATTTACCTTCTCCCCCCACAACCCCGGTTTGAGAACATTGTAATTAAAACATCCCTAAGAGAACTAGTTAATGAACTGACCTGAAATGCCTTGGATGTGTGTATGTATTCTCTGAAGAAAACTGTTCTTTTAAAATTCTTCAGAAAACTTTTGTTGAATGCAGCCGGATATCCGTAAAGCTGGGAACATTTGCTGCTCTTTCAGGGCACAACAGAGCTCTTGTGAGTGTAGGTTCAGGGGGGACAATAAACCTTAAAAGCATTGTAAGGTTTCTTTGGAACATCAGCTTTGTGCAAGGAATGTTTCTTTTGAGTGTGCCATCACCTGGTGAGCTGGTGCATTTACCAAGCAAGGGAAATTCACTGGAAATTGCCAGGGTTCAGTGGCAAATAAATACCAGCTCTTGCCACACAAGATCATCTTCAAATGAAATGGCTAAGCTAGATATTGCATGATAAACCCACTTCCTGAGAAATTAGTCATGTCAAAAAGTAATCCAAGAATTGGGTCTTGAGTGCAAACCAAGGGCAAGGCCAACTGAAGATATTGTGCTCTGGTTTGGGAGATAAAGACTTTTCCTGTGCATGTTTATTCAGCTATGTTTTCCCAGGGATTTTCCCACATGGTTGGTCCATATTTATTGACTATATGTATATCCTGAGCTTACTCCAAGATGGAAATCAAGATGGTGTTCTTAAGGTTCCTAGTCAGTCTTCTGTCCAGACTTTGACTGGCTGCAGGTCTGCTTAGGGTCACAAGGTTGCTGCCTCATATGCCTTTGGAGAACTGCCTTCTCATGCATGGACATCACTTGATGAGTTATCATTTAATTAACTTGCAGTTGATGACTCATAGGTGAATGTGCAAAGTAACTCCAACGAACTGCTCTGGGATAAGGTTTGCATTGGGCCATATAAACATTCTGTCTTGGGTGGCTACTTTGGGATGGTTTGTCCACACATCAAGGAATGGCATAAACACTGGGTGTGAGCACAATGGGTTCTTGGATCCTAATAATAAGCAGGTTCAAGTCCTCAACCAGCATTTACGTTAACATCTTGAATCTCCCTTCTGATAGCACTGTTTAAAATGTTATCAGCTCACAGAGGAGGTTTCAGCAGCACCGTATTGTGGTTAGCAACACTTCTGTTTGTTTTCTGGAACACAAGCCCTTCCATGGGAAGAGGGGTCTTTGGGGAAATTTCCTTTCCAGAAATTTTCACATCATGCATAGTAAGCAGCTTAGTAACTAACCAACCAACCCAAACACACAAACACACTCACACACACTCACACACACAAAAGCTTTTGGGGGTAGTGTGGCTTGTTTCCTTCTTACACATAATGAATGAAAGCTATTCATTTTTCTTTCTCTCTCACTCTCCACATATCAGGACTCTTGCAATGGGAGAAAGGGAGACGCAAACAGATGTTTGTATAAAATTGTCATGGCAAGGAAGAGAAAGACCCATTCACAGATGGAGAAAAGATGGTAATATAATAAGATGTGAATGCATTTTCTTATGCCTTAGGGGAGGAAACGGGAGTGGATGGAATTAAATGCAGAAACAAAACACACACACCCATGTTACTGCTTTTTTCACAGATAGAAATGTACAGTTCTCTGAGCACACTAAATTTAGGATGGTATTGATGCTGCAAATGTACATGGCATTTCACAGGCTCTGAATTCCAACCCTAGACAGCTTGCAGTATAATTCCTTGCATTTTGAAAATCCTGCCCTTCCTCTAGGGGCTTCAGGATTGCTTGTGGATTCTTTTACCAAACCATTTTCTGTTCACTGCGGCTCTAGATTCAACTGAAAAATGAGCTAGGTTTACAGAGTTGCCTCCATCCATAGGCTAAAAGTGTAGAAAGAGAGATGGACACGAAGACGAGTGAAGAAAAATTGGAATCCACCAATCTTCCTACAGGGCAGGCAAGCAAAATTATTAGGTAGGCTGTCACCATGCCGAAAACTCTTCAGAGGGACTCGGAATGGCCAGAATGAGGGGCCAGCCAATACTGTCTCTTCCAGTATCCCCAGTCTGAAAAATGAATGACCAAATAGCCCAAAGCACTGAAATTAGCACTGAGCTTAGGCAGAAGGGGATCCATAGCCTTTAAATGGGTAACATGTTTTTTTTAAATAGTGATATTTAAAAATAATTGGGAAAATGGAAAAAATACAAGAGCAAGGGATAAAAAAAACAGCAAACAAACTATTGCATGCCATGATACGGAAATTTCATCCCCCATTGTGTGGTTCCTGAAACCCCTAGGCTCACCTTTTATTATGTAATTTACACACAATTTATTTATTTATTTAGAAAATTTCTATGCCGCCCCATTCGCCGAAGCCTCGGGGCAGCTCACAAATATATCAATTAAAATATTATACAATAAAAATATAAAACAAGTTAACAATGTAAAATAAGTCGCCCTGGCCGAATTAGACGTATAAGTCTGCTAAATAAATAAATAAATAAATAAATAAATAAATAAATAAATAAATAGTTCTGCCATCTAGTCTGTCTAGGATATTGTCAAATTCAGGGTAGTAAATAGAAAAAAATGCCCTCACATTTCAGCCTCTTACCTTTTACAGTTTTCTTTCTATACCCAAAACATATCTGGGATACAAAATGTCCCTACATTTGTATTTGAATAGTGCTTTGGGGTACTTTTGGTCCCCAAACAAAGGCACAGAACTCAAAGGGAAGTTAACTTCTAGCCAACCATCTTAGTCTGTTGGAAAGGCAACAGTTTAAGCTAAAACCTTCAGCAAAAAGAATTAAAATCCTAGAGGGAAATTGTCTGTCTGTCCTGAACCTCCCATCAGCTTTGTAGGATGATCTTGTGTTGTGTTCTAATACTATGAGACAGAAAAATTGTCTCCCCATTGACTTGCTGCAGACCATGCATAATTTGGTACACCTCTATTAAGTTTCCCTTACTCTCCAGCAAGCATGGAAGTGATTCTATAAACAGGGCTATGCCGACTAGCCTAAGGACACTCAGTAAGTTTCATAGCTGAGCAAGGTCCGGAAGCCTCCTTCTTTTTCCTTCCCACTCTCATAGTACTAATGAAGGTTATCTAATGCAGGTGACTGCAGGTAGATCCTGGCTTATTCTGCACAAGAAGTGCAGTCCATCTGTTGACTCTGGTGCCACAAGGGGTGTTGCTAACCCCTGACTTGGGTGGCCTTAAGAGGGAGTTGAACAAGTTCATGAAGGATGAGGCTATGGAGAGTTATCAGCCATGCTGCTCACATGGAGCTCTGTGGTCAGAAGCAACATAGCATTTTAGTATGTTCAGTATGAGTATAAGAGGCAGGACAGCGATGATGTGCGCTGGGGTGGCTGTCTCTCAAGCCGGCCTGTGGCTTTTCCGGAAGCATCTGGCTGGCCACTACACAGCTGAGCCAGCTGGACCAAAACAGGTATTTGGTTTGATCCACCAGAGTTCATTGAAGGTTTTAAACACCCTTTCTATTCTGGTCTTTTCAAAGACCCCAGATGTTTTGTGCTATGACTCTCACAGTTCCTGATGTGATCACGGTGGCTAGGGCAGATGGGAGTTGAAGTCCAAAACACCTGGCATGCTGGGAAGGCTGTCCAAGCCCAACATGCCACTCAGGGAGACCCCACTAACTGAAATAATGCAAGGCAAGTCTCCACCAGTTGGAACCCCTGGTGCTCCTTGCAAATCTCAGTTCCTCACCAGCCTTTTCCCACCACCATCACATCAATGTATTCTCACACTTCCCTTTGCTGAATCTATTCGTGGGGCTGAATCTTTTGGGGGATATTGGATGGTTTCCACAAGTCACACCCTTCTCTGCCTACTATAAACATTTGGTTTGAATGAGTAATTTGTACAGCTGCCCCCTCCCCCTTGGCCATTAAAGATGAAATGATCCAGTTTCCAGGCTTGCCAAGGAGTGAGTCTATTCACTTATCAGAACACTTCTGTTCTTCCTGCACTGTGTATACCGTCTGCCCACTTCCTTTCTGTCTCCCTCATTCCTTCCCTCCCTTTCCTTTTTCTTCTCCATCCTCTCTCCCACCCCCCATTCATTCTCTCTTTCTCTCTCCCACTCTATCTGTGTGCAAGGCAACGCTGTCTCATCCAATGACGCGAGGCCACTGACAGGAGCAAGCCGTTCCAATTACATAGTTCATACCCCCATCCTCCTGTCTCTGATCACCCATAATCATTCTGAATAGAAAGGTCTTACATGGATTCTAGAAGACCCCAAGACTGGAGATTTGACTCAAAAGATGAAGCTTAGACAGACAACACATGCGGCGCTCTTTCGCAGCCCCAGCTTGAGAAGCTCCCACATGCAGCCTTAATGGAACATTACATAGTATTAAAAAAGATGACCTTTCACAGAGACAAAGATAGGAGGCTTTCTCTGATTTGACGCTGCTTCTTTTTCATTGTAACTCTTCACATGTTGCCGTAACTCACTTCACATGTGGAAAGACACAGCTGGAATTGCTGGGCAGTGCTGGGAAAGAGTTCGGCCTAAAACATTAGAGAATTACTGTCAGTAGATCATCCAGGAGCCACTGTTTGACTAAGAGCCTAATGCTCCAACAGAAAATACCGACATGTCAGTCACCGATGTATTTCATGTATTAGAAATATGTACGTATACGGGCACCTAAGATGGCTAACAATCATACAAGTGGAATAAGAAAGAAAACAAAGATACAACTTCTGGAAGATGCCAAGATTTGAGATTTAGCAAGTCTTGATAGAGCAAATCAAGTTTAAAAACACATAGCAGAAGGAATTCAAGCTGCAGCTGTTAACGATTGCCCTGAAGTCAGCGCACAACCAGCAGAACCTCCTCTTGTGATCCTGATGATGGCATGGGCGGGTCTTGCAGGAGAAGATCTTTATGGTAACTTGGTCTCAGGTTCAGGACATTAGAAAACAGCCCGGTGATCTCAAACGTGGCTCCAGTAATCTGGTGTATGGACTCCAGTGGCCACTGTAATACTATTGGGCCAGGCTGTTTGAGGTGCTATGTTTCTTTTAAAAGGCTCTGTTTATATCCACCTGCTGAACTACAGAAGGGTAGGTGATGACACAGACCAGGGCTTCTGATTTTGATTTGAGAATAATGGGAGACATATATGGGAGAAGGCCATCCTTAAGGTTTCCTGGCCTTAGACTGTTTAGGCCAGAAGAGGGCAAAAGGCAGATCTTCATTTGTTTGGGACGTCAACTTACAAAAGCATTCCATGGTAGCCAATGATCAGGAATGGTGAAGTTGAAGTCCAAAACATCTGGAGATCTACTTTCTGCCCATCCCAGTCATAGACTTGATTGTTATTATTACATTGTCATAAACTGTCCAGAGAGCTTCAAATACAGAGCAGTATAGAGATGAAACAATACATAAATGCAATACATTGCATTTATGTCCTGCTTTTCTCCCTCTTTCACAGGACCCTAGGCTAACTTTCTCCTCCTCTCTATTTTATCCTCATAATCACAGCCTAATGAAGTAGGTTAGGCTAAGATCCATGACATGACTGAGTCAGGACTAGAGCCTGGTTCCCCTGAGTCCCAGTCCTGGAAAACTTGCACTGCTCACTGGAGCCACTGATTCTGGGAAGGTGCTACATGATGTTGGGTTGTCATCCTAAAGCATGGCAAGGGGCAGCAGTGGTCTGCTGGGCTGGTACTCGTACAAGGTGAGCTGAGATTGCCACTTGCAGTGGCAGAAGAATGGTTTCTTTTAAGCACACAGCAACCCGCTCCTTCCAAACACCCTCACCTGATTAGATCACACCAGGAACATTACATTTAGAATCGACGTAGAACATTCTTGAAGGCAAAACCTTATGGCGTGCAATACAAATGAGACCAAACAAGTTTCAGGAATGTAGCCAAACTATGAAGTCTTTTATACGGAGCTTCCAAGGTAGAGGATCTATGCCAACTTCAGGTCCCAAAGTTTCAGCTGCAATGCTAAGACTGGGCATCTAAACACACTTACCAGGAAATATGTTCCACTGAACTCAGCAAGATTTTTGAAAGGCATGCACAAGATTGTGCAACACAATGGCAAGGGCTTATATGCAATATGGCTTTAATAGACTGGTTGAAGCAACAGAACTCTCTCCTTTTCTCCCCACTTCTGCATCCACCTTCCCCATCCCCACAAAATGGCCCAGGGGGGTCCCCCAAATGTCTCCCGTTGTTTGGAGTGGGCGGAAGCCTCAAGGATGTTTTTTTTTACCTGGAGGAGTCCATTCTGCTGATGGATGGACACCACTGGAAACGACCTCCAAATCCTAATATGGACTAGATTTCAGCCTGGATATTTTATGACCCTATTAACTCTTTATTGGGTTTAATAATTCACTTCTAATTGAGAGCAGCTTAAATAAATCCAAACTATTATTTTGAATTGGCAAAACAGCTAAAGAGAAAATCAACCTAGGGATAGCAATATTCATATAATTAACAATTAACTGTATTTCTATAAAATTTGCTAATTTTCCTATTACTCGATGGACATTTTTTAATGGAAAAGCAAATTAAATATTGAATTGCAGAAGGAGAAAAACTAAAAATTAGGTTGCAGGAAAGAAAAGTTTCAATGTGATGAAGTAATCTTTTCTCTATGGCATTGTCAAATATTTCTCATTTTATTAATTGGAATGACCCCAAGAAATAGAACTGGTGACTCCTGAATTTCCCAAAGAATGGATCTTTTCACTGGAATTGATGGTAACTTACTCCCAGAAAAAATTGAGTTTGCATTCATTATGAAGTTATGAAATCTGCTGCTGAATTCATTAAACTGAAACAACTTTTATTTCATTATGGTTAACAAACACTGCAAATTAATTTTCTCGGCTGGGCTTCAGTGTGTGTGTTTTAATAGAGAACTCATTGTGTGCAAACAATTAAAATAATTTACATGTGCGGAACATTGATCATGAATGATGTTATTATCCTATTAGGGTGGCAAAGCCAATCCAAACTGCATGTTTGAGAGCTGGGACTGCATTCATAATAATAAGGAGTTGATGAACAGCTGCTAGACAAGGACCTGGAAGTTTCTCTTACGAAATGTTGGCTGTGTGTGACTGGCACATACGATTAAGGAAGAAAGATGCACTGTCCCTAAAGGTCTAATTAGGCTCTGAACAGTGCGGGGGTGAGGGAAAAGGAGCGGGGGGAAAGACAGCTCCCTTCACAATATTACCCATCATGTACTCAGCTTATCTGTCTTAAATATTGCTTTTGTTGGATTTAATTATGTGTGAGAAATGATGAGCATCACTTTATCTTTGTGATCTTATCAAGCAATCATTCTGCCTCCAAAGAAATCCTAATGTTTTCATTCTATGTGGAAGAAGTGGATCTTGGGAGGGATGAATTCTATTTGGTACGAAGACCTAACCTTTCCCTTGGTTTGTGAGGGTTCTTCTTCTGGAGGAAGAAAGATGGGCCACTTGCTTGGAGTGTTGATGGCTCCAGGTTCTATCCCTGGCATGCCCAGGTAGGGCTTGAAGGACTCCTGCCCAGTTCCCTGGAAGCTGGTGCAACCAGCATCAACAGAACCAGGCTAGATGCATCAGTGACCTGACTCCATCTAAGGTGGGTTCCAACATTGAAATCTCCGTCACACCAAGGAGTAGTGCTTGGTAAATGACTGGGAGGAACATTTGCCAAGTAGAGCTAAACCATGACTTCTCTGAAGCTGGACTGGCATGATTATTTCTCTGAAGCTTGAAATCTGAACTTGAAATGTCCAGGGTAGATTTGTTATTTAAGTCTCTTTAAAAAATGGAAAATAATATTAGTTCTCTCTGCTTCTTCTCCATGCAAGGCTGGCTCCGTAGATTAGGGTGCTCACTCTTGTTCCAGTGTGCTACAATATAGCTGCCTCCCCCAACCTGCTGCCCTCTCAGCATCCTTGTCTATCGGTCATGCTGAGTGGGGCTGATGGGAGTTTGTCTACCCAGCAGCAAGGTACTAGGTTGGGGAAGACTGTGCTAGAAGCCTTCTAGCATCAGTTCAAGAATTCCAGCCCAAAATCCAAGCGGTGTGCAATTCAGCTACTAATAAGATACATCTAGAGTAGTGGTGGCGAACCTATGGCACGCGTGGCACAGTGGCCAGGCAGAACCCTCTCTCTTGGCACGTGAGCCAAGTCGCCCCAGCATCGCCCCAGCAGCCGAGCATCAGACAACAGCACACATAGGGGCCAAGTGCATGCCTGGAAAGGAGTAGTGGTGCCAGGCAATGAGCCGCGACTCATTAGCCGCGACTCATCCGAGCTTTCACATGGCCAGTAAGTGCACTGCCAAGCACACTCTCTCTCTCAATCTCTCTCTCTCTCTCTCTCTCTCTCTCTCTCTCTCTCTCTCTCTCTCTCTCTCTCTCACACACACACACACACACACACACACACACACACACATATTTCCTTGAACTGGCTGTGAGTTGTTTTTTTCTAAAAAACCCCCCCTCAGTTTTCAGGTTTTATTGCAGTGTTGGCACTTTGTGCTAAATAATTGGGTTCTGGGTTGCAGTTTGGGCACTCGGTCTCTAAAGGTTCTCCTAACTCTAAAAGGGTTAGAGTTAGAAAAGCGAGGTGACCTGGTATGATTTTGATGGTTGGAATGTGTTAAGAATGGGCAGAAATGCTGAGCTGTGCAGAAAATCTACTCAAGGAAGGCTTTTTCAAAATCTCCCTCTTCTCCATGGAACTTTCACCCAATATTAGGGCTAGGGGTGTGCACCAGGGTAGGGTTAGGGCTAGAAAAACGTGGTGTCCTGGCATGAGTTAGATGGTTGGAATGTGTTTAGAATGGGCAGAAATGATGAGCTGTGCAGAAAAAGCTACTTGAGAAAGGCTTCCCCCCCACCCCGAAATTGCCCCTTTCAATTGTATTTTACCCCTATATTAGGGTTAGGGGAGTGCACCAGGGTAGGGTAAGGCCAGTGGTGGCAAACCTATGGCACATGTGCCACAGTGGGCACACAGAACCCTTTTTGTTGGCACATGAGCCAAGTCAACCCAGCATCGCCCCAGCAGCCGAGCATTGGATAACAGCACACATAGGGGCCAAGTGCATGCCTGGAAAGGAGTAGTGGCACCAGGCGATGAGCTGTGACTCATTAGCTGTGACTCATCTGAGCTTTCACATGGTCAGTCAGTGCACTGCCAAGGAGAGAGAGATATATATATATATTTGCTTTTACTGGCTGTGAGGTGCTTTTTCTAAGCCAAAGGCTCAGTTTCCAGGTTTTATTGCAGTGTTGGCACTTGGTGATGAATAAGTGGGTTTTGCATTGCAGTTTGGGCACTTGGTCTCTAAAAGATTTGCCATCACTGATCTAGAGGGTTGAAGTGGAAAGTCAACCCAAGGAGATAAACCGAAAGTAAGGACTTTGCAACCCCATCCCTGATCCAGAGTGAGAGATTCTTTGACTGTCTCCAAACAGATGTGGCTTCAATGACAGAGTTCCTTGTATGACTCCTTCCTTTACATGCATGTTTTGTATAAGTATCAGATGGGATCATCCCCATGTATGATGCCCTAAACTCCTGGGTGGGAACAACAATCCAGTTAATAGGTTTCTTGTAATGAACGTCAAATCAGAAAATATTAGCTTGGTGGTTTGCAGATTGCATTTTTTTCTTTCCAAGGCAGAAAAATCCAGGGAGGAATCCATATGAAAAAGCCTTCCTGCTGAATACAAAGCCATGTGTGTTTTGAGGACAAGATGCAAAAGACAGGAATCTAGTCTTGCAAAACTTTCCATGCGGATGTTTTGCATTTTCCCATATTAGAGATATCTCAATGCGGATTTTTCTCCATGTTATGGCAGCATCAGCCTTTAATCTATGCAAGTAGAGCTATTAAAAGAAAACATTATCAGGGAAGATTGGAGCAGCTCCACTGAGATCAAGTCAGCTTCATTTGGTAACCCTTTAACTTTTAGGTCAACAAGAAAAAATACATGGATATGTAGTGATAAGATGCTAAGCACTTCATGTTACTCTCCCTGTACACACACACAAAGTCGTTTGCAAAACCTCAACATAAAACAGGAGCAGTGCTTATAATTGTGCCCCAGGCAAGAGCCAGAATAGTGATATCATTGGAGCCCTCATGCAAAGAATTTCCCGGTGAGGCTGGCAAAGAAGGATTTTTATCCTTGGGCCGGAAAGTACAGTAAAGACAAATCTAGCAAAAAATAGGTCAGGCAGGTAACTGAAGTTGATGTTAGAAAACTAAACATGTAAAAAAAAAAAAAAAAAAAAAAGGAAAGAAAGAAAGAATCCCCCCCACCTCCAATACAACTCAACAACACAGTCCCCATCCTGCATACAAAAAACCTGTTTTGGTACGAGGTTGCTTTGCTCAAGCGTATTCTGACTGTCAGAAAGTAAAACTGAAACACCTCCCTTTTGTTGTCCTGTTATGCCCTAAATTTGCTCAGATCTAAGTGCTCTGTTTCTCTGGTACTTTTCAAGCACTGAACGGATGCATGAATGACTCTGTGAATATTCATATGGATCTGAAAGTGGATCATCTCTTTGCAATGTATTTAAGGAGCATCATTATTAATATTATTATTCATGCAGAAAGGGGTTTAGGGGGTGTGAGCAGTGGTGTCCATTATGCCTGCCCTCAGACGTACAAATGGAGCCAGGGGTAAGTGCCTGGGATCAGGCATGGGTTCAGGAAGCACCCTGTTCTTCCCTTCTTGTCCACAAGAAGCTCTCTGCTCCCTCTATTGGCATCCAGTGGGACATGAGGCAGGCCGGTAAAAAGCAACTAGCACTCCCACTAGGAAATTAGTCATATGAAGGGGCTGCCCATGTCAAAAGGGGGAGTGGGGCCATACTTCTGGCCCGGCCGCAATCTCCACTCCAGTCCTCTGCTTGTTGAATGTAGACACCTGGACAGGTGAAGTGCATGTGCATAAAATCCCAATTTGTGGCACCTGGAAGAAGATATATGAAATTATTCCCTGTTTCCCTCAGTCTTATCAAAATGCCCTCTTTTCTCCTCCATATTCCCTGGATGTGTATGCCAAGAAGAGCATGCTTTGGAAGTCCCCATTCAGCCAGATTAACATCTTGACTCTGAATCCAAGTTCGATCCCATCCTTAACATGTTTTGTTTGCTTGCTGTTATTAATAGTCATGCTACCATTCTATCCTGAATTGGCTGGGGAGAAGTCAGTCCTTTGGATTTCATCCTGATTCTGTGCGTGTTCGGTGGGAATTAAGTTCCAGTTCTCACTGAGGTGGCAAGTCCATGCCATGGCTGTACTTCTTCAAGGTACAATGGCTTGGCTCCTCACACCATGATTTGGCTCTTCATTCAAGCAAAATTCCCTAAATTTAGAAAGTTCCAAGGAGTTGGCAGGCTACGTCTCTTCTTTCTGGCGTCTTGTTTCTACCAGAAATGTGCCTTTCAAAGGAAGGGCCCTTCACATGTGAACCCCCACTGGAAGTGATAGAAGAACCCTCTTGGATCAAAGAACAATAGTCCACAAAGCTCAGCATCCTAGCCTAGTTCCTGCTGGGCTCAGCCAGATTCCTTAGAAAAGCCCATAGCTAGGAGAGGAAAACAATGATCTTCTCCCATTATCCTTCTCCAGCTGCTTCTGTTCAGCAGCACATGCATTGACACAAATTTATCCACTCAGCAGGAACTAGGTCTAGGCTTTCCTGTGTGTCCTGAGGCTTATTTCATGCATGGCTGTATTGGAGCACAGCCTGTTGCAAGGGAGCTTTGAACAGAGAGGAGAGATCACCCATTCTTTTCACCACGAAATTCATGGATTGAAAATGGGGTGCACCGAGGGACATGCAACGCTACTCAGAAACATCTCTTATGTTCAGTCAGCTTTTTCCAGTTTAGTGCCTTCCAGATATTTCAGACTACAACTCCTATCAGCCCCAGCCAACATGGCAATGGGCAGGGACAATGGGAGCGATAGCCAAAAACATCAGAAGACACCAGGCTGAAGAGCACTGTAGCCATTTCAGGGCCATGATCTTTGAGTTCCAATGCCGTTTTTTATACCCACTAATTCACTACTGCTTTTCCTATGCTTTCCTTGCATTGGTGCCCTATAAATGCTGCTCTTTGCTATTTTTAAATGGAAAACTGGGAGGGAGGTGGACACCTTGTCCAGCAGATTGAGTAAAGAAGGTCTGCTGTCTCGTTCTTTGAGATTCTAAGCACCGTGTGCTGTGTGATCTTAAGTCCATAGAGGATACCTGGTTCCTGAGCAGGGTTAGGAAGAAAACTGAAAAAGGGCAAGCCAGAGAATTGGGGAGGGGGGGGGGGAGAGAATTACCATGTTAATAAAAATTGGCAATCATTCAACCATTTCCCAAGGCTAAGCTTAATTTAAAATAACTTTCCAATTGTGCTAGAGTTAAATGGGCAGATTTTTTTTAAAAAGGCACATAAGTTTAATTAGAATCTGTGGGGGAGAGAAAGAGAAAGAGACTGCTACACAGTGAGATTGAGAGGGTCTCCCCCCACACACTTTTTTTTAAACGTGGGGGTGTACTTTATAGCTTGAAAAATTGACAGTTTCAACCACTGGACACTTTTCTTTCTTCACACAGCAGAAGCAGAAGTTATATAGATTCTTCCATGTTCTTCCACAGATTTCTGCAAAAGCTGACCTGAAAGGATCACCTCAAAGGATCAATGATGATGGTGATGGTGATGATGATGATGATGATGATGATGATGATGATGACAACGACGACACAGTGGTGATGATGATGATGTGCTTTTCTTCACTTATCTTTCTTCCCCCTCCTGATCTCTCGCAATGCTCAGTACTGGTTTTCAAGCAACCCTGGGCAAGACACCCTCCTTGGGCTCCATCACTGGGTCTAACCCACACCACCCTTTGCCACCAGCTGCTACAGCTCCTATCCATCACTTCTTGGCTTGGCAGTGAGCAAGTAGGCAGGGGGAACTGCTCCTCCTCCTCCTTTGCCTGGGCCAGTGAGCCAGGAAGGCTGACCAGCAAGCTGCCATGGTGAAGAGGAGGAGCAAGACCGGGGGCTTTTGTCAGTGGGTCCAGATTAGGCTGTGGCCCTTGTCAGGAACCTGTCCATACCTATCCTTTGGGCTAGCTCTGATGCTGTTCCAGCAACTATTACCAATTCTAGCACATTCTAGAATGTAGATCTTGTTCCTTTGGGACTGTGTGTGAAATAAGTTAACCACCAGATTCAGAGAAGACATGCCTAACAACAAACTAGAGCCAGTGTGGCGTAGTGGTTAAGAGCATGGGACTGGGACTCAGACGATCTGGGTTCTAGTCCCCGCTCGGCCATGGAGTCAACTGGGTGACTTTGGGCCAGTCACAGACTCTCAGCCCAACCTACCTCACAGGGTTGTTGTTGTGGGGATAAGATGGAGGAGAAGAATGATGTAAGCTGCCTTGAGCCCTTTGAGGAAAAAGGCAGGATATAAATCGAAAAATAAATAAAAATAAAATAAAAATAAAACTAGGACTGAATGACCATCCATGACCTCCATTTTGGATATTTGGGAGGCAGGGGAAAATTTAAAGAGAATGGTGAGCAAAGCTTCTGAAAGCTCTTGAAATGGGTATCTACCAGTTCTGATTTCCCACACAGCAATGATGCTATGCTTTAGCTGTTGCTTCTTCCCTTGTTTCTGGTGTTCTCTCTCTTCACATGCCCAGTTGCTGCACTGGTATGGTCTTAAGCGTTTCTGGGTCCGGAGTCCCTCAGTGAGGCATCAGCTAGGTTTTTAGCTAGAACCACAGTGTCAATGCACTCCAGTTCCCTTGTACCAGTTCCCATTTTACAAAATGTAGCCTCCATTTTGTAAAAATATTTTCTTTCCATAGTTTCTCATCACCAAGTCCTCCCTTGAGGACACCAAGCCCCTCAGTGGAGGTCTGTACATTTGTGGTGATGCACTGTGCTTGAGCGATGAGTTACATCATGTTCTTTGACCTGTCATGATGAGACCGATGTGCTGGCTATCAATATAGGAGCAGAGATTTCCCATATCCCCCTTTCCACATAAACTAAGGGGAGGGAAATTCTTTGTGGTGGTCCAGGAGTGATGGAGAGTTGACAGGTGTCTGGCCATGGACTGTAGGGTATAGGGCAAAGTGCAATTGTGCCAGCCAAATTCTCATGTGACCCCATTGCCTTTCAGTAGGGATGCATGGACTTTGTCAAATGTATTCCTTCTGTGCATTGTGGTTTTTGTGGTGCCTTTCATCCTGTCATGTACTCCTTGGTGGAACTGGATTTTGTGCTGATGTGTGCCTCTGAAAGTGTGCAAATCACACCAAACACACAACTCATCCCCAAAATGTGCATTTTAGAATGTACATTTTTGGTTGTGCATGTGTGTATGTTTCCATGACTAAATTTTTGTAAAGTGTGAGCAAATAGAAACACCAGTCCACATGGAATCCATGGAATCTGTGCAATTCAGAAAAGGATGACCCTGTTGTGTAATCCATGTGTCAAATTCATACACATTCATACCATTTTAATCCACTGCAAATTTCTTTAACATCCTTGCATTTTAGCCACTCTGCCAGTGTATCTTTACTGGCAGAAATACTACACCAGAATACTCCTGGTGTAGTATGCCATAAGCTGAAGTGGTGCTTTCTTTGGTGCTTTTATTTATTTATGTATTTATTTATGATAATGACATATCTTGCATTCTGCCACCAAACTGTATCTTTAGCATTGGGCTGTGCCCTTACATCATTCCAAAAGTTGCCCCCATTCATTTCATGCAACCCACACCAGTGTATCATGCTGGGTTCTGACTTCTGTTCTAAATCTAATTAGTTACAGTCCTCAGTAAAGTCAGGGCATTAAAACTATCAGTGGAGATGATCGAGGGACAACATGTCACAGAAACATGGGATGTGTCCTATTTATACTATATTGCCATTGTAAAACAGAGCACGCAAGACTTTGACTCATTGACTTCCAAATACTTCAGTAAGGAATAGCAGCCTCTTTTTTAAAAAAAAGCACAACAAAAGAAAGGTGCAAATGTAGGCAACATTGTACAAACACTTTAAGAAGGACATACCGAACCTCCTCTCTTCATCACATACAGTAGGTATTATGAGAGCCCTCTAGTGTCTATTGAACAGACGTAAATCTTTAGAAAACATCATATTTATTCTGTCGGCATAAAAAGAATGCTTGGTTGGTTGGTTGGTTGATTAAAGGTTTGTATCCTGCCTTTCAATTTTAGCACTATGTACAAACAAGTTAGAAGAAACTTCTACAGAAAAGAAGTGCAGATAAAAATCAACCAGTTCAGGGAACTTGTGAAATAAAAAATAAGGATGAATTGATATAACTTCCAAAAAAGTATGGATTTTTTGGAAGTATGGTGGCTTCCAACAGGAAAAGGGACAATAACAATTAAATCAAGATATACTAACTCATAAAAATGACTACAGAAACAAATGGAAAAGGTAACCTGCAAGAACATCTGACCAGCCAATCATCTGCTGGTACAACAGTTGCAAAAGTTTTCAGCAGGGGATGGGAAATCATCAAGGAAGGACCAAATGAATTTCCTGGGAAGGAGGATCCACAGCCTGTACACCATGACATGTTAGAGCCCACAGCCTCAGTCCTGGTCAGGCAATCAAGAAGAATATTGTGGCTGATGTTTTGGAAAGTCCTGAGAAGTGTGTCAGTCTCAGTCTCACGGTTTCCCGTCCTGTCCTGTCCTGTCCTGTCCCTTCCTGTCTCTTCCCATCCCTTCCCCTAATAATGTTGTGCAAGTCACCCCCAGCGGCCACACAAGGACGGTTTGGTATTTCCAGAGTAACCTGAATTGCATGAAAATGCTCATTTCTAGGAGGAGGCAGGTTGTTGGACCTCACCAAACATCTCAGCTCATTTTGAGGCTTTCCTAGGATGTGCTGAACGTCTCTTCGGTAAATGCAGAGTGGCACTTGTACGGTGGAATTGGTGGGACCCACAGCTTGGAGAGGGTGGAAGACTCTGTGGGACAGAAGCGCCTTCTGGCATTCTGTCCCATGCTTGTTCTCTAGTATCTCCATGTGAGCTTTTGTTATCATTTTATTGCCCCATTATTTAAAAAAAATCCATGCAGAAATCCATAAGCATTTAAAATAGATCAGTCTATGCACTGTGCATATTTCTGCACATTTGATGCATTCTATTTGCACTTTTTCAAATGTGCATATGCTGTGTGTGTGTGTGTGTGTGCGCATGTGTGTGTGGAGAAAGGTGAACTGAATAATCTGCTTTAAACCCCCCCCCCCCCTCAGAGGAGCTGTTTTCTTGCCCACTTTGACTTAGAGACCAGCAGCAAACTGGATGCATATGTGAACAGACTAGAGCTTAATCCAGACGAGACAGAGGTGCTGTGGTTGGTGGGCGACTGACCCAGCAAAAGGTTTTCAGACAAGGTCGCATTCTCCCACACAGGCACACACAGTCTCATTTCTTTGCGGCTCCAGAGTGTTGCTGGTCCTGGCTTTACTCGTGGATTCCTGCACAGCAGCTGTAGCAAAGCACAGGGACAGACAAATGCATCCATTTTGGCTCTGTGTCAATTTCTCATCTGCTCATTCATAAGTCCGTTCCATCTGTTCCTGCACTGACATCCAATTTGTTTTAACTAAACAACCCTCTCCCCCAAATCATATGGATATATGTATTTCCACAAATGCTTTAAGTTGGAGTCCCACACTGAGCAGGGGCTTGGACCTGATAGCAGTACTGGCCCCTCCCAGGTTTACTTTTCTATGATTCTATGGAACAAATGCATTTGAAAGCCTTTTCTCCTAAAAGAGGCATCAAAGACAAAACAGTACAATGGTATTGTGGGGGAGAGAACCAAAGCTGGAGCACCCACCATATCTGAAGCCCTGCCAAGCTCATAGCTTCATCATGGAAGACGGAGAGGAACGGCATTTCTCCTGCCTCCCTGCCTTTGGCGCAGTTTTTCGCTCTTCTTTGAGTTTCTCCCCATTGATTAATCTGCAGTAATTCCTGGACTAGATTAACTTCCCACAGTGGTTAGTAGAGGGGGATGCTTATGAAGACTCTGTGCGGGCACTGATTCGTGAGCAGGGATGCTTGCATCACCAGGCATCCCTCTCAGACTTCCCCATTCCCATTGGGCTTAGCTGCAATTCTTGCAGCAGAGGTGAGCAAGGGATGAAGCTTCCTCCCAACAGTATATTGTTCCTAGAGATGCATGAGGAATCTGGTTGTGGGATTGCCTGTTGGATTCTCTGGACTTGACTCCCTAATTCTGGTCTGATTTGCAGTGGTCCTGAGTCTGCTTTCCTGCTCGCCCAGTGCTCACCAGGAATCAAGCAGCACCCCACTCCTGCATCCCCCACTGCTGCCACTGAGAACAGATTCTGAAAGGGTCTATCCACCCTAATTGTCTCCTTCTGTAAGTGCAAAGTGTTTCAGGTTAGCTTGGTTCTGAATGGGCAAGGAAGACCCATGTGCTTTACAAAAGATCTCTCTTAGCAGATGAAACCTCCTAGAATTGATTTGCTGATAAGGATCAGTGCAACTGCCTGAGGGTTTGGGCTCTTCTTGGGGTGGGGCTCTGGGAACTGTCTTGAAGAACACCTGCAGTACAAAATGTTCACTACCCCGCTGGATTTGCTGATGGTTTCAGGTGTGCCAGGAGCACGGGAGGCTCCTGTGGATCCAAGCCTTCTCCCATTCCTCCGGTGAGACACTCATGCAACAACCTTTTTAATTTTTTTCTGGTTGCCTGTACTGACATTGGCACATTCCACCATGTCTGGGAGGCCCTTTCCAAGGTCTCTGCTTCTGCTTCATCCAGCCTTGGCGAGGAAGATCTGAAAGTCATATGGCCCCTAGGACATCCTTCCAAGGACCATAGCATTTCAACCTGAGGGTGCAATCCTATGCAAAATTAGACCAAACTAAGCCACCACTGCCAGTGGGTGATGGGATTGGTAGTCCAACACATGGGGGAGGGGTGTCAGAATGAGGAAGACTCTTTGGTTTGTAGTAGTACTGCCCTCTGCACCGAGAGAAAGGGCTCTTTCAACAGGAACAGTGAGTTTCATCTGACATATGGATGGAATTGCAAAAGGATGGACTTCTGGAAGACGAAGGCAAAGCACTTCAGCAGCAAGCATTGCTTGAGCCAGTAGAGGGCTGTGATTGCATATATGCTCATCAACACTGTAAGGCCCATTCAGCTCAATGGCGCGTCCATCCAGGTGAGTATGCGTGCCATACTGCACCCTGATTTGAGAAGATTTGTGTGGGTTTTTAAAAAGACAAAGTCCTCTTTGGCTTGTTGTAAAGAAAGCTATTTCTGACAACCTTTTTTATTACATTGGACCTAAATAAGTAATGTGGTCAAAATAGCTTCCAGATGACCATTTTCCTTTTACTACTAATAACATTATGTCACCTCTCTCTCCCCCTTGCTCTTTCTGCTTTAACAAACTTTGCACTCTTTCCTTTCCAGGACTTTCATGTCTGTCTGTCTTGAACCTTGAAGTGTGTTTTCCCATCCTGTAAAACACTGTGAAATAAAGAGTTTCTCTCAGACAGTTTGCCTAACTAATGAAGCATTATGGGAAATTGATGCCCTGTATCATTTAAACTCTTGCTTCAGTTTGGACCAAGATGCATACTTATCCCCCATCCCATCTTTGCAAGGGAAGTTTGCATTTTGGCCTGAAGCCTGTGACAACCTTCCAATCTGCAAGGCTTGGTTACAGATTTTATGCTGGTGTTCCTAAAGCTTTCAGCCACTCTGCAGAAGTTCATGGCACAGTTTCCCTCAGTTATACAACCTTTCTAAGGCAGCCACACTCCAGACAAAAAGCAGATGTGGCACATATTCCTCTTTAATCACAATAAAGGCCTGTGGCCTAAAGATATACATGCACCTGAATGCAGGAAGGGCTAATTATGAGCATAACGCAATGATACATCCTGTTGAATGAAAAAGCTGAGGATGGTGGCACAGCAAAAACATTCACACAAGCAAGTAATTTGGTACGTACCCAAAGAGAAGAATCCTTAATGAAGACAAATCATACAGCACATAATCACACACGTAGTGAGAAGACTTGTAACAACCTTGTACAAACAAGTTTGTTCCTGCTGGCATGATGCTGCTTGCAGATCAACGGTGACCCTTGCAGGGAAATACTTCAAAGGAGTCCCCTGCAAGCTACCATCACATGCTCAACTTGTTCTGATGATAACCTGCCTAATGAGGGTTAATTTGACTTGCCCCATTGCTGAATGTTACTGATCTATGTTGTGTAACAGGGAGAATAGAGAAAGGGAGAAAAGAAATCAAGGCCTGGAAGAAACAAACAACAGCATGGGGGGTCCAAATCAGGAAGGTGTCTGACTGTCTGATCATTTCACCGATTCTCCCAAGATGAGTCATTGTCGTACAATCTCGTACTTGTAAGACGTTGATAAATTGAGATACTTCAATGAGCAGTGATTAATAAATGGAACAAGATCAGACTGGGATGAATGGGTGGTGGGGCTGCAATTCAAATATTTACAAAATGCAGGTGCAAACTATTAAATAATGTCCTAGCTAGATTAGGAAAAAAAGGGCTTGGAAGTGTGTCTTGCCAAGACTTAAGTTAAACTCAGAATAGAGATTTGCATGACCAACCTTCTTCAGTTGAGAGGTATTTTTTCAATCGAATCTAGGGAAGAATCATCTTTACGTAGGTTGCTTAACTCACACTTACCATGAGCTTGGCAAACCTAAGTAAATAAACAGGTTTCGTGCTAAATGCTTAATAGACCAGAGTGCAAGATTTGTTATATGCTGATATATGTAGACATGTTGTATAACTCTAAGTAGATGCTGCATTACTCTTTGTGAGAAGAAAGACATCACAATGGAGGGGGGAGCTTTATTTATTTGTTTATTTATTAAAACTTTTTTAGACTGTCCCTTACAGTAGTCTCAGGATGGTTTAACAATAAGCCAAAATATCATAAAACACAGCATCCTAATCAAATTCTTAACCAATCAACATAAAACCTATATTAAAAACAGTCAAACCTTAAAACATTGAGAAAATAAAAGGGTTTTAGCTTGGCGCTGAAAAGAATAAAGTGACAAAATTTAGGGATACATGAACATGTTGATTCAGTTCACAGGCAACTCAAAAATGTCCTGTTCATAATTCTGGCTGTGAAAAGGATCACAGGAGCACAGAAAATATTTGCGAACTCTAGTTGTAAAATGCACAACTTTTGAATATATGCACAACCTTTTTAAAAATGTGTAACTTTCCTCATTGAAACAAAATGAAAAAGGTCACAAAGAAGAACAGGAGTGAGCCAATGGGGTGAAAATTTGAAATTGGAGAATTTTGGTGTGCATCTCTGATTCTCTGCCCATAGAGAACCCTATTTCATTCTCATCTTAATATGAACATACCAATTTTAAAACTCCAACACATGGAATAAAATGCAGTTAATCTCCAATATCTGCATTTAGACAAATGTTCTGTCTCAGTTTTCTGATTTTACACACATTCACACACACAAAACAAAAACAAATGTGCAGAAATGGATAAGGAACTTACCCATTTTTGCAGCCTTTTAAAAATATGTATAGTTGCAAATGGGTGCAGAAATGGAAGGAAATGATCTCAATGTTGGGAAAAAGAAACTGAACAAAACTGAGATGGACAGATGCATTAATCAGTCATCACGTGTGCTATATATGTACATCTCTGATGGACATCATTCAGATATTCCATTTCTTTTATTTTCTTCCTATTAAATAACTGTTTCTTTGGGGAAGTCTTGCCAAAAATCTTTAAGTCTGACCTGATACTATCATTCTTTATGGTTGAGTGCTCTCTCTCCCCCTCCCTCCCCCCTCCCTCCCTCCCTCCCTACTGCTTCTTCAGAGCTAAACCTCTGTGAAGGAAATGGGTGCATTTTGTCTTATGCAGGCAATTATATAAATCAGGTATGGGCAGGCTAGGCGCCAATCTTACCTCTTGCTGGCTGGGAACGACACAGTCTTCTCCAGCAGGCACTAAAACCAGATAAACAAGGTTGTTTTTTTTTTAAATGCTGCTTCTTGAAGCCTACGGACTACAAAAAGGACCACATTGGCTAGCAACTTTTAAGAATCCAGGTAGGGAGGAAGAAAGGGGCAGCAGGTGCCACTAGTACACCTCACATTGGCCGCCCAGAGAGCACGATGCTTCCAGGCAGCTTTTATACAGAATAAATGAATAAAGTATTGCTCAACTTTGATGTGAATTCAGGGGCATGGAAAAAAGGCACTGTGAAATGAACACAATGCCATTTTACACTCTGTAGGCATTGAATGCTAGTTCTGAATAGTTGATAACAAACGGCAGCTCAACGGCACCTTTATAACATATAAATAACAGAGAAAGAAAGAAAGAAAGAAAGAAAGAAAGAAAGAAAGAAAGAAAGAAAGAAAGAAGGCAAGATCAGCTTCTAGGGTTCTAAATCAATAGAGGACAAGCTATGGCGGATGAGGGTGCCCATTTATACCTATGGACAGATTTGAATAAAATCTGCATGTGTGCTTGGAAATACTTGCTCTTATGTACACAGAAACAGATCTCCCCACAGTAGGTGAGTTTGTGACCTGAACCCAGGTCTGCCTCCTTGGCCTGCTGACACTGGATCAGTAGCTTCTGTACCCCTGCTGCTTTCCTTTCTTAGCTGTCTCCATTTTTAAACTGCTCTTGGGCTGGAGAACCTTTCAGGTAGAAGACACCTTCGAGCAGAGGATGGTCTTCTGTGAAGAGGATGGTGAGGAGCAACTGTTGAGCCATGCGTGTTGGCCCTGAACCCTCCACTCCTGACATGGTTACAGTCCACCCTAAGATCAGAAACCCTGTGCAATCACGGCCTCAGTTTTGAGGAGAACTGTAAGCAAGCATGGCCAGATTCATCTATATCTCCCTTCCGACCACCCTGAATGGAACAAGAACCACGCTACTTTCTACAGGATGAAATGTCTTCCATGAAACCTCAGTGTTTTACAGATGAATTTTCAAAGATTGCCTAGTGTTCTCTGCCTTCACCAGATCCGTTCCAACCACTTCTAAAGGATGCCTTTGCAAAGTTATCTGCTATCTCTCTCTACTGGCTGATCTCCTCTCCTCTCCTCTCCCAGAAGTGGAGGTGAAGTTCCTCCTGGAATGGAGTCAGGTGTTTTGGTGAGGAGATGCAAGATGACTTACTGCGGTGAAAAAATCAACTTCATTTGTGTATTGTGGTATGTCTAAGCATGAGAACAGTGCAGTTAAGTTTCAGTTAAATCTGTTTCTTACAGCTACATCAAATGAATATAATCACAATAGCATGAGACCATTTGCCATTCCCATTTTTCATTGCCAATGTCAAACAGTTTACAGAGAGACAATCTAAATTAAAACATAAGATCAAACAAGAAGAAGCTATCAGTGCTTTTGAAAAATATAGATTTTGTTTATGTAAAGGAACTTGTCTCTAATGATGCATGGCTTCATGGAAGCTTTCAAAAAATCTAGACGATTCCCCTGTATGTCCTCTATTGTTCCATCTTAGGAGATGGTTTATTAAAACATAATGTAACATAACATGAACCTCACCTTGATTCATAAAATTCTTTTTTGTCAGTATAGTTACAAAGTGACTTCGCAACTGCAGAAACAGCACTTTGGATTGCTGACCCCCTCAACCCTCCATCTTTATCAGGACAGGAAGAATTGCAGGGACCGATGACGGGAGATTCAACCAAGCTGTGTTTTCACCAAGCAGTGATGAATGCTGCCGAGGTGAAAGGGTGAGAGCTATTAATAAACAGAGTCTGAAAACCTTTTAACGCCATCGTTCACATTCACGCGTCTTTAACCTCTGCCACCTTGAGATCCAGGGTGGACTTATTACAGGGAGAATAAAATGTATATATATTCATGCTCGTTAAGATATTTAATTTGCCCCCGTCGAATGGATGAGGTGCTGGTGGCAGTGCCGTTTAGCATCTGCCTTGAATGCAGAAAGCTAGCTGATTTATTTTCAGTCCCATAGGGTGCTGACATTTTAACCCAGTTATCTGTGATTTATTCAGTCCCTGACAGTGCCAAAAGACTGATGTGTTTTGCCTGGAGGCTTTGTGGGTGAGGCAGCTTGACATATGCCTCTCTCTCCCCCTCCTCACTCTTTTTCTCTTTCTCCCCCACCCCTAAAAGAAAGTGTGATCTCCTAGCTGTATGGAAGGTCCCTACCTTACAAGAGACAGATGATTTCGGAAGCATTTTCTTCAGCTGTTTGGTGAAGGCATCTGGTGAGGGAGAAAGTTAAGATGGAAGAAAGCAGAATGCATTTTATTTTATTATTATTTATTAAATTATTCATATCTTGTCTTTCAGGATCACGTCCTACCAAGGCAATTCACAAGCAAAATGATGCTGCATTAATACAAGCCATGATAAAATAATTTTAGCATAACAAGCCATAATTCTTTCTTCAACACAGATTTTACAGGCCATTGAGTTTAACCAAGCAAGTGAACAAAATGAAATATGGTTTCATGTGAAAGAACAGTGCTAAAAAAGGTTCCAGTTGCCTTTGTGAAATACTCCACTGTATCTCTGAGAAGAACACTGAATGTTACCCAGATGCTGCATGCAGAAACGAAAACAAAAATTCCTGCCATTCCACCAAATGAGAAGTGGAAGAAGCCTGATAAAAAGGGACAACTGGGGAAATTAATGGATGAGGGCCTATTACACCCATTATCTTCTTTTTATCCTTAGCTTGATGCTCCGCTCTCATCTCATGGGGATGTGTAAATCAGCAAAACTCAAGTTCATCAAAGTCCTTCAAACTTTTGCTCTCATGGGTGTTTTTTCCCCTTTCCAGATGAAAATCCATGTATATTTCCATGCATATTCCCTATGTCTGCACATCAATTTTCCAGTCCATGTACATGTACAGATTTCCCCCCATAGACTAAAGCATGTTGGTGATCAGTTTTCATGCACATTTTTCAAATGTGCATATGCTGTAGAGCACATGTTAATTTTTGGTGTGTGTGTGTGAAAATGACTTACCCTGAAGCTTGGAAATGTACAGACTTTGACTACAGATTGCATTTCAGTCTGTGTTCAGTCTGTGAAGAAGGAATTAGATAAATGCTGATGATCAAACAAACCAACTCTATTTAATTTGCCTTACTTCCCCAATTTCTTATCTATTATTTCCCTTAACTATTTTTCTATCCTATAGTTCCATCCATTGTCACAATTCTTACCAGCTGATGTTCTGCACACAGGCACACAGGGAAGATTTATGGCATATTAAGACTAATTTAATTAGAGAGAACTAGAGAGAGAATTAGAGAGAAATAGAACAGACTAGGAAGGTATATAAATAACTTCCAAAATTAAAATTATAACTTCTACATGCCACTTCTTCATCCCTGGTGGTAAACCCCACAACCACCTTTTAGAACGGTAACTTTTGAAAGATAGCTAGCATAGTGTTAGAGATTAAGGAGGAAAATCCACTGATACAGACACAGCCATCTTTCTTTTGATATATGCACCATTGCAGGGGAATGATGTGTCCGTATTATATTCTTACATTTATATGCCTAGTAGTTTTGCATGAGACGGTAGCCAAGCAATTAGACGACTGAGACTTGGAAGGGCAGCACCGAAGGAACTAAAGAAGACCAACAAGTATAAGAATGTTTCATTGGAGGCCAAAGCAAGAACATCCACACTATTAGATTCCCAATCATTAGGCTTGGGTGTGAAAGCTGATCCATGGGAAAGCTGAAGGGAAGAAAATTAACGGGTTCAAAACATGTACTGGAGGAGAGTTTTGTGAATACCTCAGATTGAATATGTGGGTCCATGATAAAATCAGGTCAGAACTTAACCTGGAAGCAAAAATGATAAAACTGAAGCTGTTGTACTTTGGGTACATTATGAGAAGGCAAAACTGACTGGAGAAGTCTATCATGCTAAGGAAAGTTGAAGGCAGATGAAGAAGAGACGGCCAACTGTGAGACGAGTCAGTTCCATAAAGGAAGCTGCCACCTTGACTTGCAGGGTGGAGCAGGGCTGCCATGGACAGGCTATTGTGAAGGACTTTCATTCACAGGGTCATTGTACGTTGGAGATAACGTCATGTTCCATCAACTCACACTGAAAAAACTTATTTCTGTGTTTCAGCTTTTATTGATGGGTTATATACATTAAGTACAATATTAATAAAGTGTCTTGTAAACTATTTTTTAAAGTCTACTTATACAACAAACCTAAAAAAATTAGAAAATTGGAAAGCAGCAGGAAAACTGAAGAGAAGTTCAACAGTATACAATGTTAAAAAACATGCTGAAGAGAATACTTAACTGCCTGTCTCAAAGCAGAGGAGGAGGAAGAAAAGCTCACTTCTACTAGAAGGGAGTTCTGTAATTAGTATGCTATTACTAAGTTGCTATGAGAATTTTGTTTCATTTTGCAAGCAATTTTGAAAAGTCCCATGCACAATCCCAAATTCTAAGGGAAACACATTTTCTCTGTTCACAATTTCCAGAATTTGCCTTCATGTTTGCAAAATGTATACTTGAAAAATGCAACATTTTCTCAAAATGCACCACTTTCTTAAAATGCAGGACATTCTCAAAATTTGCAAATTTCTCAACATAGTGTTCTCCAAGTGCAAAACTTTTTCAAAATAAACAACTCTCTCAAAATCCACACATTTTAAATCATCCCTGCTTTTGCCTGTGCGGCAAATTGGTTCAAATTTGGAAACTTCCCCCTAACATTTCCATTCTATTTTTTACCCATTCATTTTCTACAGTTTTCTCATTTGCCCAAAACAAGCAGAAATTGCAAATGCATGAAAAAGCAGTAAGGTAATATTCAAAGAATATTGGTGACTTGAACATCTCACATTTGCCCATCTTCAAGTACCCACCTGGCTAGCCTACAATTGGTCCTGACAGGATGTGGATTAGTGTTGGACTGAGGATATAGGAAGTTGCCCTGAGCCATGCCTAGCAGTGAATGCAGGTATTCCTGTACACATATAAATTCCCTTGTCCACACCGGTGCCCTCATTAATGTCAGTGAAGTGACTACTCTATACAAGCAAAGAAATAAAAGTGGAAACCTTGCCCTACCATTGAATAAATGTGTTACTTACACATGTAGTAGTTCTGGGTGGGTCAAACAAGCTTATATGTTAAATGTGTGATCACAGGTGTGTGTGTGTATTTAAGGCAGCCTTGTAGAGGGTAATTCAGACTGGGACCATGGCATGGGGGAAGAGATGGCAACCCTTCCCCCTCTCTCCTAACTGGTCTTCCCTCTGAAACTTCTGCTATTTACCCTTCTAGGGAGCTCTTAGCTTGAGCAAAGGCATTTAGTTCACAGCAACCGAATCTGATGAGAGCTTTAAGAACCTTCTGCAAAGCAGGATGACTTGGTGCAGGAAAAGATGAGTCTTTCATTTTAATTTTTAACGTGTGTTTATGCAGAAGCTCTGTTTTCATTTCTAACACACTGCCTTTCACTCTGGGCTTCGTGATTAGGTTTACTCGTAAATTAGTAGCTATTCAGGGCAGAATCAGATGTCCTCCTGTTTAATTTTCATTTGGCACCAGTAATGCAAATAAGAGAGTGGCAGTGTCTATTCCAGGATCCCTTTTCACTTGTTCAGCAGTTTCTCTCTTTCTGGAGAAGAATGCATGTCACGGTTCCTTGGGAATTCATTAAGGATTAGTTAAGATTGGCTAAGAAGGAGGCGACTAGAGATGCCATCCTGTTCCAATTTTCCACTTCTCCACCACAGCCGTATTTTTTACCTTTGGTAATTATACGCATCCCTAAGAATGGTAAAGAAAAGGGAAAAAAGGATATTCACAAATGTCCATTGGCAGCCTTTTATACATTTCCAAGCACAATTTTGACTCTGATGGGAAGAGGCATTGCTTTAAACGCTTAAAGTGGGGCAAGATCATTTTTTCCCTCTTTAGGACAATTTATTTATATTGTGAATAGAACCTTTGTTTAAATCAGACATGTTAGAGTTTGAGTAGCATAAAGGAGTCGTTACATTTCCCACATGAAAGTAAGTTCAATTTGGTCTCATCATTTCTCACGTACGTGTAGGATTTATGTGCTGATCTTCTGGCAGAGAGACTCATGGACTCCTGAAGGATTATCCAAAAACTACTTCTTCTCATCCAAACACCTAAGCATATCACTTTTCCAGCATAATTCCTTTCACTGATTAGATCTGTGGCCTTAATAGCATGATTTTTAGGGCGGTATAATGCACAACTTACTTTTATTGGACCTCTGAAGATGAGGAAAAATAACTCAGAAATATCTGGGCCACCAAGCAAGTGTCAAAGCTGAGCGTGCCTGGTTACTTGCTGAGGTACTGACAAGGGCTGGACCTGATCCTTGCTGTTGTGAGCTAGCACTTTCCCTTCTTCCTTTGGGTTTCAAAAACTCAAGACAGCCCTCTGAAATGCAGTTCTTTTATTGTTTATTCAGTTTAACTCTAAATAGCTTTTTACCAAAGTTGGAAGGAGAAGCTTATGCTCAGGTAAAGAGCTGAGACCAAAGTGGAAACTTCCCTGCTGTCCCTCCCCTACAGGAAGACTTCTGGCTCCACCATCAAGGGGGCTCTTGCTGTTGAACGGAAAGGCAGAGAGAGCAATGGATCTCCTCCAACTAAGGATCTCACTTCTCCCCAGGCCTCTGCATGAGGTCAAGGACTGGGTCTCACAGATGCTCTCCCTCCACTCCCCAAAGCCCTTCCATACCTTCCAAGGCAGACTGACTCACACTTAGTGTGGGAAACTTCACTAAGCAACCTTGGAGGAGCTTCAGAGGGATCAGTCCCTGCTTGTTCCTGCCTCCCGCTTTCTGTTGAGAATCTGATGGTGACTCCCACTGCACGGTCTGTGATGAACGGGAAGCTGACCCACTCTCTGCCCTTGTCTCGGCTATTGCAATGTGCTTGTTCACTTGGCTCCCACTGTGGTCCAAGCAATGGCAGTGCCACCACTGCCTACTTCCTCCCTGCCTGTCAAGCATGGATAAAGAGGAAGCCAAGAAGCAATAGCAGCTGCTTACTGTGACCGTGAAAACAGTAGATTCCATGACAAGTGTGTGGGGGGACATCTCATCTAAGCACCATAAAAACTCCTGGGACTGGCCCAGTTCTAGGGAATGGGAGACAAAAGTCATATGATTTAGAGTTACTGGGTGGTCCAAGGGTTTTTAATCAATCTCTTAGAAAATAATCAAGGGAAGCTCAGTGTTGAATGACTGTGTCACACAACTATTCAGCAATGAGAGAAAACTGGGTGGCAGTGGAATGTAATGTCATGAAAAATTCTAAGGCTTGCCAGAAGTCTGAGCAGAACCATTTTACCAGCAACATTTCATTGTACATCCTTTTTCTGAAACTGTGAAACAGATCTGCTTTCAAAGAATAAATTTTGATTGTCCCCAATTCATCTTGTGGTTTCATGCATTCCCAGAGCCGCATGCTCAGTGCAGACAAATAGAAATTATTTATTTAAAACAATAAATAATCTCCTTTATTATACTGGATTTCAGGGAAAACACAAAAACAAGGAAACAGCAGATCAAACCTTTAAACAGATTAAAACTTAGGAAAAATCTGAGAAATCTGTTTTATGTTGATAGCATTGGCAGCTTCCTTGTTTTTGTACAGAGATTGTCTTTCAGAAGAACTGTGTTTCATATATCCCAGGAATCAACTGAAATAACTGTGTGTAAAGTCTGGCATATCATCAGTGGAACAGTTCCCTTCTTCAATTTCTGGATGCTATTCCTCAAAAGTGCTCTTTTAGCTCACGCACCATTAGGGAATTTATGCTTTGAACAGGGAGAATAATGATCATCAATATGTGGGGCACAGTCCTATGTCATGATTTCTCAATGGATGTAAACCTCCAAAGTTGAAGAGTTACTTGCATCCTATGTCCAGCATAAGAAAAGCTGATGTTCTCCATCGCTGCTGTGTCTTGTGCCAATTATTTTCTGTTGATTGCATTTTCAGTCATCTAGATTTAGAGCTGGGGATTGGAATCAGAACAAGTTTTTGGCCTGATTTCCTCCCCTCCCTGTCCCTCCCTCCTCCGAGGCCCCTTTGTGAGCCCAGAGGTGGAGATGGAGCATCTGTCACAGTTCTTTCCATGCCACATGGGAGAGGTTAGGAGGGGTGTGGCCTACAGAATGGTGATCATATGTCCTTCCTGATGATGCAGTCAAATTAGACTGCTTTGATTGAGCTCCCATACCACATTTCATAAACTGCTCAACCCACTCACTAGGACTGGCAAATGTCATTATTTAATACCATTCCTCTATCACCTTGTTTGGTTACCAGTTGAAGTCTGGGCTCAATTTAAGGTCTTAACTCTGACGTACAAAGCCCTAAATGGTTTAAGGTCTGGGTATTTGAAGGGCCATCTCCTTCCACATACACCTGCCTGAACTTTAAGATCTTCCACTGAGGCCATTTCTTGGGATGCCTCTTTGAGGAGGTTGGAAGAGTGGCTACCTGAGGAGTTCCTTTGCTGTGGTAGCACCCGGCTTTGGAACCTGCTTCCCAGAGATGTGTTCCTGGTGCCAACACTTTATTCATTTCAGTGCCAGGCCAAAACCATTTTTATTTCCCCGGCATTTTAAATGGTTGGTTTATTAAACTGTAATTCTACTACATATTTTTAAATTGTATTTTAATGTGCTGTTACTGGTTTGTGAGCCATCTTGAGACCCAATTTGCATAGAAGTGCTTTTAATAAGTACATAAATCCCTTCTGAGTTCTTAGCATTGACACCAAAGGACAAGTAATTCTTAAAACATCAGGATCCCTATTCTCTTCTAGGTTTCTTTTCTTCTTGGTAAGGGTCATACTTCTGCAAAAAGATCAAGCAAATTTCCCTTTTGTGTGTGTATGCAGTGAACTAACAGATCATCGTCGTCGTCGTCCATTCACCCTATTGGTGTCTTTGGGAAGAGGCCCAGTTTCTTCTTAAACTCTCAAACTCTGGCATGCAATATGACAGCTGGAAAATTCACATTGGAATTTCACTCATGGGCTGACTATGTGCTGGGTCAGACTGCTGGTCCATCCACAACCTGGTTGAGCTAATTCTGATTAGCAATGGCTGGCCAAGGCCTTCAGTCTTTACCTGAGAGAGTCTTTTCACTGAAGACGCTGGGCTTTGAACTTGGGAACAGGTGGGCAATGAAGTCCCTTCTTTCCATTCAGCCATGTGGAACCCTGCAGGCTGACTCAGGAACTGAGGTGCCATCCCTCTAATTGCAATCTTAGCTTCATGGCCGCGATCCGTAGCAACCTATCTATTTCATAAATTATGGACAAGGCACTAGAAGGATTCAGATAGTGCAACAGCTAATTGGCCCCATGGTCATTTCTCCAAAGTCCAAAATAGTTTGTTGTTATTTCTTTCTTTCTTTTTTAAGATAAAAGCTTTTTCCCCTTTTTTCTTTTTGCTGAGCTGCAATATTTCCAGAGTTTTTGCAAAAGAAAAGAAAAGTTCAAGACCAAACTCTGGCAAGAAGCTATTTGCTGCCTAGAGAAACCTGGGATAGAATTTGCCTTGTTGTGCTGTATTCTAAATACAAAGGAAGAGGAAGAGGAGGAAGAGAAAGAAGTAGAAATCATACTTTTCTATGGGCTGGATGACTAAAATTTTAAGAATAACACAGTTGCTAGAAAGCAATGTACTGTACATAATGGATGGTATCTATTAATATAGCCTTTGTTTAGTTGCAAAGTCATGCCCGACCCATCATGGCCCCATGGACAGCATTCCTCCAGGCTGTCCTGTCCTCCATTATCCTTTGAAGTCCATCCAAGGCCACACCCACTGCCCCTGTGACTCCATCCAGCCACCTCAACCTTTGCCATCCCCTTCTCCTTTTGCCACCAATCATTCCAAGCATCAGGGTCTTCTCCAAGGAGGAAAATGAGGTCTTGTGACTTAAGTTTAAATAAGCAGAATTGTTATTTTAACACACAGAAAGGAGGCCTTCCCTCCGGCCCTAAAAGTTTGCAGGAGATCCTACCTGACAGGAGTTGGCCACATCCAATCAATTAAGCATCAGACCATGGCTCAGTGCTAAAGCACTTTGCATATGAAAGGTCCCAGGTTCAGTGCCTGGCAGCTCCAGTTTTGATAGGATCAGGTGGTAGATGATTGGCAGGACCTCTTTCTTGAGCATCACTTTGGTGGAAAGTCAGAAAGCACATTTATCTCATTTATAGTTCACTGAGTGCTGCCAGTTCAGGGCAGACAATACTAGTTCAATGGCCCATCAGCTGGACTGGTAAAAGGCAGCTTCCCCCTTAGGAGAAGGGCTGCTGCTCAGTGGAGGGTGTCCATTCTCCATGCAGAAGATCTTGGGTTCCATTGATGGCATCTCCAGGTCGGGCTAGGAAAGATGTGTGTCTGAATCCCAGCAGAGTCACCGCCAGTCAGAAACCACTGCGCTAGATGGACCTAAGTGTCTGATTCTATACAAAGGAGCTTCAGCCTCATGAAAGATAAGGCTATTGGTAGCCACAGATTCTTGATGGTTCATATAACTGTCAATATGGGGAATACTTTTCCTCCGATACTAGAGGCAAACTATTACACTCATAGCCTGAATCTGGGTTTCCTGTGGACAATTGGCAGGTGGACCCAGTTGGTCTGACCCATCAGAGCTCTACCTATGTTCTTTGCCTCTGTAAATTACAACCAGTGACATCACCCACTGAGCTGGGAGAGGCACATCACATCTCATTTGTCCATAAGGTAGGCCAACAGGGATGCCCAATTCATACCAATGGCACCAACTCAAAATATTTCTCTTCCTGATGTGGAACCCAAATAGTGTCTTCTTCCCCCACAATGGAACCGACACTCACAAGATCTTTGCAGTGCTGGCTACTGAGAGAGCATTTCCTGACTTCAGTTCTATTCCAGGATACCATTGTAAGCAGGTTGTTTTGCCCAGCAATGTGACAGGGCCAGCAGTGACCACAAAAGAAGCTGTAGCTCTTCAGTAGGTATGCTCTGAACTTCCTTTCCTTTGAAATGAATATGCTATGCGAGGCAGGATTACTAGAACTAGACTGGGGAAATGAATGAGACAGGACAAAAACACCATCTGGTCCAACCATGGGCTGTGAGGAAAAACCATCTACCCATGAGCCCACTGGCCCAGGACAGCCTCTGCAATCCACTGGCTGCATGTGTGATTTCTGCATAGAGCAGCTCATATCGATGGGAGACAGTATATGAAATGAAGACCTCCTCTTATGAAAGAGCACTGTGATGTGTGAGTGAGACTGATACAGAGAGAGAGAGAGAGATCAGCATTTGGATGACCACACAAGGGAAGGGAGCTAATCTTTTCCACAAGCTTCTTATGAAAATCACCACTCTTCCAGAGATGTCACATACTGCAGTAGGCAACTATCATTGACACCAGCCTGAGTGTGTCTTTGTGTTTTGTCAGCACTGTGGCATGGGGGGAAGCACTACCCCCTCCACATTTTGATACTTTTTTGAGCCAAGAAGCATCTAGAGATGTTCAGGAAACATGAAAGCAGATGGAGAACAGCGCCCCTATCTGCTGATTAGTCCAGGAGCTGTGGATCAATTAGTTCATCTCCACATCAAGTTCCTATTCCTCAACCATCCCTAACAGTACTAGGTCATGATGGGTAAAACTGGACTGTACCATGTTATGGAGAACTTTTAAGATCTTGTTAGATGATATCCATTTATGATGATGAGTAGACAATTGGACTATTGGACAGGTAAAAATGGAAGTCCCGGATTTTAGGATTTGCACCGGCATGGCGCAAATCCATAGAGTCTGATGTTGCACATCTTGTTCTTCAAATCAGGCCTCGGGGCTGCAGCACACCACCTCTCAGATGGCTCATTTGGCCGGGTCCAGCACCGGGCCATGATGCTCCTGGCTCAGCTACCAGAATCCATGATAGACATCGGGGAAAATGAGATGTCTGCCCCAACCTACCCTGATTCTGAGGTTCCCAGAGGCATCCCTAAGTGCAACATGCTGTGCCATTAGTCTGTTTGCTCACTTATGTAAAAGGGATATTCTTATCATGGACATCCCTTTGCTGGCTTTGATACGGCCTGCTTGTTCTGCTCTGTACTTCGATGAAGCCCTTTTTCTATCATTAGGTGCAGATCCCTCCACCCTTCCAGGTTTAATTTGAAGAGAAGCTTTTGACTGCATACCAGAACATAACTGGCCGAGAATGGCAGATTTATTATACCCAAATGATGTCTGCCTTGAATTTCAATTTGGAGTCTTCTATTTCTGTGTTTTGTTTTTGGTTATTTATTGATATTTGTTGAGGTTAGGGCAGGAAGAGAAGAATAATGAATATTTAATTGTGCAGCTTTGAAATGGTGTCTTTTGCTAACAGGGGTCCAACTGGTCCCTTTGAGTTTATATAAGGCCTCAGCATTGTACAAAATGCTGACATTTGCAGGTCTCCAAAATGGACAAGTATAACCTGCAATTAGAGGAATTACCACGGTCCTTTCAGAGAAGCAAGACAAATTCTTTATGAGACACAGATGCATTTCTGAACCAGATCCATGTGTCACTCTCCACATCTCGTTATGTGTGTGTGTCTTCGTTTCTGAGAAGAAGGAAGGGGTGAGATGAGTCTTGCATAAATGGAGGAGGAATCAAGTGATACAGGCTGCCTGACTATTAGGCTTAAGGGATCTGCACTCTTCCCTTACCACTATCACCACTAGCATTGCTTCATGCACAGGAGGAAGGATGAGCACAGTGATCAGCCGGAATGAATGGGTTTCCAACAGGTGGTGAGCCTGTGAAGAATCAGCAGCCCTTCTTAGAATACAACCTTGTCTCCAGCCACTGTGATGGCAGGGGAAAGCATTGTGTACATGGGCCCTAGGGCTATACTCGATTGCTCTATCTGAGTATCTTTGAGACAAGGTGAATTCTTTACAGTTCTGTGCCCCAGTTGACAGTCTCACAATGATAGGGAGAAGACAACGCTATCCTGGATCCAGCAAGGCGCTGTGCTACATAGTCAGGAGTGCAGAACTTGGGGTAAGAAATCTGGGTCCCAGTCCCCAGTCTGGTACAATTCTCTCTGGGTGGCCATGGGCCAGCCTCCGTTCCCTAACCTACATCACAGGTATTCCCATCTTAGGTGTGTCATCCTGAACTCACTGAAGGGTGGGTTATATAAAGGTGACAGATAAATTAACTGTTAAATTAATGGGCATCGTCCTCTACCTGCAACTAATCATCCTGGGACTGGCTCAACTGTTAGGAAAGCATCTGTGAATGTTGTGGGGATAAACCATGGGGCAGTTAGAGGCAAGTGTGGGGATATATCAGCTCTTTTGTGCATAGCTTCACATCAGTGGTGGCTCTAGGTTTTTGAGGGCCCTTGGCCAAGGAGGCCCATCCTCTCAAGGAACTCCCTTCTCACCACTGTTATCACCATCTGCTCTGGCTTCTCCTCCTCCTCATCATCATGGATACCACCTATTTGCTTGCCAGGCAGAGAGTCAAGGAGCAAGCAGATGGTGGTGTCTCCAATGCCCTTCTCTTGGCCAGAATGAGATGCAAGTGACATAGCAGGTTGTAACGGTGAAGAAGAAGAAAAACTCCAGATGGCTCTTGCCAGAAGGTCCCTGCTATAGTGTGAGTCTGTGGCAGAAGCCTGACTATCCCTATGTTTGATACCAACCGTGCTTTAGATGTAAAGTTCAGAAGCCCAGCCTCTGCTTTACATGTGATTAAACAGACCCAAGTCTGCCAACATCATGTTCCATTTGGCCCTTAGATACTTGCCTTGTTGTGTATAGGAAGGCTATGCCTATTCTGTTCCAATTTCTGCCCACAAGAATGTTGTGGCTATGACATCCAGCCACAATTTTTCTTTCTCTCTTCTAGTATGCATTCCTATGGAATACTTTAACTTTGCAAATAGCCTTACACACCAGCCTGTGCATCCAATGCAGAACTGGATTAGGAAACTTCAGAAGCAAGACTGTGTTTTTGCACTGGTGCTTGACTAGGCTAATCTTTTCTACAGGCATGAATCCAGAACAATTGGTTTGTCTCATATTTGGACTACCTGTAAACATCGTTGCCTCTTCACAGCATCTGTTAGGATAGACAAGATTAAAACATTTTCGGATTGCTTTTGTAGCCGCTCCCTGCTGAGTTTTGGCTCCAGCAGGTCACTTACACTTATAGTAAAGAGAATTGGCCCAGCCAAGACTGAATCTTGCTGGGTCCCTCTTTATCATGAACCCTTTCCTGTTTCTACCTTATCAGCCTAAATGTGGTAGGACAATGGCCCAGAAACCATTATGACAAAGTTCTATAGAATTAATGGTATACTCCAAGTCTGGCATCTCAGTGCTAAATTGGCAAGCAATGTTGGTTTCACTAGAATGTGCTTCCACATTTTCAAATTCTGGACTGTAGCCTAAATCCCAATAAAGGATTCTAAACACCCATGGCAAAGAAGCAGAACCAGTGGTGCATCAGTGCTGGAAGACAGTAGGTCAGACTTTTCCAACATAATGCTCTTTAGACTTCAACTTCCATCAGCCCCAGCCAGCATGACCAGTAATCGGAAATGCAGAGAGCTGTACTCCCAAGCATCTGGAGTCTACTAATAGGGGAAGGCTGTATCTGCCGAATCTTGAGTCTCTCTGCTAAGCTGACAGGTTTGTGCAAGAAAGACATTTTCAAGCTGGCATCCACAGAAGTTGTTTTGATTTTTGTTCAGTTTTGGATTTGCTCTGAGATCAGGGTGCAAATGGTAGCCAACTTTATAAAAACTTTTTCCCCCCTTGGCAGGCCTCTATGATTCTATTTTCAGACCATAACGACAATCTGGATGCGTTTTGCACAACAGGGAAGTTGGATTCATATGGCTGCTTTCTGTTCCAGGTGATGTTAACTCAAGTGGCCCTGTTTGCTCTGGTGGATATTTTACTGTACTTATGAACAGTTTCATACATGCCTATATTTGTCATCCTTTGAATAGAACAAAAAATAATTGAACAGTGTCATCACATGGAGTGGGAATGACACTGGAGGGATCAGGCCCCGGAAAGGATCAGGTTTAATTCCTGTCTATCATGAGCAACAGTAGAGAAAGACCTTTGCTTGAAACAAGTGAGAATCTCAGTGCAGCCCAGGGATGGTTCGCAGGGCAGAAGTCACCCAGTTGGTACTACCTGGTGGCTCCCATGAAATTGGGCACTGTATCCACTTTGCACTTTAAATCCTTAATGCTGAATCCTGTCCCCAAAATGGAGAGCTCCATGAAAGTTCAGACTCCAGACCAGAGTATGTACACCACCTCACTGACATTGCTGTCCCCAGCCTCCACTGGGGGAGTCCTGTCAGTCCACAAGCTTTTTCCCCTGTTACTTCCAGTGAGTGACTGGAGTTGAGGGGGATTTAGAAGCAATTAAGCTTTAAGCACCCTCTATCAAGAGCACTACTGGGCCCTGAACATATTCCTCAGAACCTGGGGTGTCCTTTGGTGTCACTAGAAGGCCTTTTCCTTGCATTAATGCCATGTAGGATCATACTTTTTAATGTCAACTGCAGCAGGGGAGGAAAGGGTGAACTCTTTGCTTCCCATACACTTCACCCGCCCCTCCAAAAAAACAGAAACAAAAACCTTCCCCTGGAAGACAATTAAGTAAAACAAAACAAAACAAAAAATCCTCCTTTGGTTTGGGATAAATTTGGTCAGAGTCCACATTAAGAGAAAGAATTATTTTAGTTGAGATGAGCTGAATGGAAAAAGAATTGGCTGCTTTCTCCTCCCGTGAAATTTGACTAGGTCCCCATGAACATGTCTAGACTTGCTAATAATTATATAAATTAGCATATGTAGATTGTTGTCCTATAGGCTTGCTCCCTGAACCTTTTCAGTGCCTGGCAACACCCCTGTCCATTACAGGCACAGAGGTTGTTGCATTTGCATTTACTCATGAGCAGACCTGCCTAGAATTGAGCTGCATTTTCTTTGTTCCAAGGGAAAATGCCCCCATTTCATTCAAAGTCCAAATGTCCATGGCCTGGCCTGGCCCTGCTGGAATGCATTCCCTGTGTCAAATTCCTACATTAGAATCTAGTCCAAGGCCTGAAAATGGTCCATAACCACTGCTTTAGACTATATTAGACGAATGGGCAGCCTGAAGTTATGTGAAACTAATCATTTCATTTTCTATCTAGCTTGGTGAACAATAATGTATCAATAATGAGGGCAATTTAGAAGTTGGATCTAAATTTAGTCATAGTTTGAGTAGATGCATTGATTTCAAGGAGACTTAAGCTAATTCAGACTAGCAAACCCCACTGATTTCAGGAGGGCTCTTCTGCAAAGTCTGGGTCCAATCCATTAGCTAAATAAGAGCTATTTCTTCTCAGTGACTTGTTCTGTGAGCCATCCTTACTTGCAGGCTAAGAAGAACAGAAGTGTTTCATTGAGGTCCAGACGGAAGTCTACCTTGAGCCCAAATAGGGTAGAAAATTCATTATTTGGCCTTTCAATACACTTAATGGGACCAGTCTGGACAGAGAGAGCAAACAAGATCCCAGTGGCAACCTCTGCCTAGAAGTGTGAAATGTGTGTCCAGATACCATGGATACCAGGGAAACTGTTCATGGGCTTTGCATGCATAAAAAGGGGATGTCCCTGATTTTATGGTTAATTCTAGGCATATTCCCTTTGTACACACATATGGGCTCTGTTCTGAAAATCTACTGAATGAGTATAGAAATGAAATTATTATTATTAGTAGTAGAAATATAGGTCAGGGTACCACCACAATCCTGTCTCTCTCCTCATGTGCAAGTACATAGACATAGATCATGTGAAAAGGCCTTGTCTCTCAGCTCAGCCAGGAATGTCCAATGAGGTAGTGAGTACAGACAGGTTTCATTGAAATGCATCCAATGCAAACTGGAAATGTAGAGTAAGGCCTACCAGAATCTGTCATTGCTGCCTGTCAAGGTCTAGCTGGTGGAGACTAAGAAATTACTACTACTAATAAAAGATCACCAGTGCTGGAACGGCTCCAGCTTTTGGAACACTGAGATTTCTATAAAAACATGGAAGGAGCACTCTTGGAACAGACTTAAAAGAATATAAAAGCCCTGCTGGGTGAGAGCAGAGGGTCCATCTAAGCCAGCACTGAGTTCACAAAGTAGTCCAACATTTGCTTATGGGAAACTCACAAGCAGGACAAGTGTGCCACGGGCAGCCTCCTCATTGTGCTTCCCAGCAACAAGTGTACGTAGGTGAACACACACTGATTCTGGAGATAGAATTTAGAGTAGTAGTCACGGAGTCCCCTGCATGGACCACCCCTTCATGGTGAAGGGGCTTGCGTAGCTCAATGAAGCTATGAGCTATGCCATGCAGGGCCACCCAAGATGGACAGGTCATAGCAGAGAGCTCTGACAAAACGTGATCCACTGGAGAAGGAAATGGCAACCCACTCCAGTACCCTTGTCATGAAAACCCCATGGACAGTACCAAAAGGTAAAATGATATGACACCAAATCATTATCCCCTCAGGTTGGATGGTGTCCAATGTGCTACTGGGGAAGAGCAGAAGGCTAGTACTAGTAGCGCCAGAAAGAATGAAGCGACTGGGTCAAAGCTGAAAGTACACTCAGTTGCAGATGTATCTGGTGGTGAAAGGAGAGTCTGATACTGTAAAGATCTATACTCCATAGGAACCTGGAATGTAAGATCCATGAATCAAGGCAAGCTGGATGTGGTCAAACAAGAGATGACAAGTCTGAACATCCACATCTTAGGAATCAGTGAACTAAAATGGACAGGAATGGGTGAATTTAATTTGGATGACCATCAGGTATACTACTGTGGGCAAGAATCCCTCAGAAGAAATGGAGTAGAATTCATAGTCAATAAAAGAGTAGGAAAAGCAGTACTGGGATACAATCTCCAAAATGACAGAATGATCTCAGTTAGAATCCAAGGCAAACCATTCAACATCACAATAGTTCAAGTCTATTCCCCAACCACTGGTGCTGAAGAGGCTGAAGTTGACCGGTTCTATGAAGGCCTACAACAGAGACATCACCCTTTCTTTTGGACCATAAGGAAGGCTGAGCACCAAAGAATTGAGGTCTTTGAATTGTGCTGCTGGAGAAGACTCCTGCGAGTCCCTTGGACTGCAAAACGATCAAACCAGTCGGTCCTGGAGAAGATCAACCCTGACTGCTATTTAGAAGGCCAGATACTGAAAATGAAACTCAAATACTTTGGCCACCTAATGAGAAGGAAGGATTCCCTGGAGAAGAGTCTAATGCTGTGAACAATAGATGGCAAAGGAAGAAGGGGACGACAGAGAATAAGGTGGCTAGATGGAGTCACTGAAGCAGTTGGTGTAAGCTTAAGTGGACTCCAAGGGATGGTGGAGGACAGGAAGGCCTGGAGGAATGTTGTCCATGGGGTCAGACGAGACTAACAACAACATGGAGTAAATTCATGAAGATTATCCTCTCTAAATTTGCCCATCCCCCTTTTCAACCCATCCAGCTTGCTGGTCTTCAGTGCTACTTGTGCCAGCAAATTCCACAGTTTAGCTACATGCTGAGTGAGTAGGAACTTGCTTTTATCTGTCATGAAACTTCCTACCAAGGAGCTTCACAGTGAACGCCTTGGTTCTGGTGGTAGGAGATATGGAGAAAAATGCCTCTCCATCCATTTTCTCCACACCATGCAAAATTTTGTGCACCTCTTTGGGTGTCCTGATGTTCTTCAGCAGGAATGGAAATGGTTTTGTAAATAGGTCTATGTTGAGTAGTCTAAGAGCTTTCGGTAAGCTTCATAGCTGAGCAAGGTCTGAGAGCCTCCTTCTTTTTTCTTCCCACTCTCATCTAATGGAGGTGACTTCAGGTAGATCCAGGCTCATTCTGCACAAGATGTGCAGTCAGTCTATGGACTTTGGTGCCACAAGAGGTGTTGCTGACCACTAACTTGGGTGGCCTTCAGAGGGAATTGAACAAATTCATGGAGGATGGGGCTATCAATGGTTTATCAGCCGTGATGCCCGTATAGAGCTCTGTGGTCAGAAGCAACGTACCACTGAGTATAAGAGGCTAGCCAGTCCAGTGTATGCAGAGACTCTTGTCTCCAAACCCAACCTGTGACTTTTCCAGAAGAATCTGGTTGCCTAATACGAGACTGAACCTGCTGGACTAGAACTGACACTTGGCTTGATTCACCAGAGTTCAATGTATATTATAAACACCTCTTTCTCCTTATTCACACTCTTTCTAAGCTAAACACTCCCAGATTTTGTAACCTTTCCTCATAAGGCAGTTGCTTCAGACCCTTGATCATTTTAGTTGTCCTTCTTTACATCTTTTCCAACTCTATAATATCCTTTTATTTGGTGCAATGAACAGAACTGTACACGGTATTCCAAGTGGGAGTACATCACAGATACATCTTATGGTGGGAGACTATTGGCAATTTTATTTTTGATTCCTTTCCTAATGATAGCTAACATGCAATGTGAGAGCGGGTTGATATTTTCAGTAAACGTGCAAACCTACTTTACAAGACTGTTGTGAGGTATAGGTAAAACTGGGAAGGTCTTGCATATGTCACCCTGAATTCCTTGGTGGGAGCTAAGGATAGAAATATGCTAACTGAACTGAATCTCAGAGCCCTTCACCCAGTTTAATGTGTCATTCTGATAGACATGTGGATGCCTAGGAAGAGTGCCTTCTAATCTATAAAATGCCTTACCATGCCATAAATAATATTCAAACTGTTTATCTCTGTGCTGCCAGAAACCAGCCGTCCATGGCTTATTGCACCACATGCTGAGGGTCTGGAAGTCTCATAAAGACCACTTTCTGCACATCATCTCTGCCAAGTTGCTTTAGAAAGAGAAAGAGAGAGCCAAAGAGAGCCAGCAGAATCTTGCTTTTACATATTTTGCATGCAACTGGTTACAAGATATCTTGGGCTTGCAGTAGACATGGAAAAGTTAATGAGACACACGGCTGGTATTAGTGAATTGCAACCTCTTCCAGATTTCTTCCAGAGAAAGCAGATGTAGAGTGATCCAGACACTGCTTCTGAAGTTTCTGTCTCAATGTTTTTCAAATCACAGTTGGAAAAGAATGGACACCATATTGGCATGATGTGAGGCAAGAACAGTATTCACTCAAAATAAATGTGAATCAAAGATATGAGTAAGGGAACTAGCTGCTTCTGACCTACATCACAGTCCTATGTACTAGGGAGTACGCCCCATTAAAATCAGTGGGATTTACTCATAAGTAAATATCTATTCATTCATTCATTATACTTGCCCCAAAACTCAAGGCAGCTGACATAATTCTCCTCACAGCAACAGCCCCTTGAGGTAGGTCAGGCTGAGAGTCTAAGACTGGCCCAGCTGAGTGGGGGACTAGAACCCGGAGTTTCTGAGCCCCAGGCCTGCACTCCTAACCACCACACCATTCTGGCTCTCATGCACAGGCATGGACATCACATCAAATGCATTTGATTTTATTCCTCATAACCTTTGCATGATAGACTGGTCATTTGATGGTACCTTCCTTAGATTCAGCTTCAGAACCCTGCCTCCTCCGCTCCAACCTGTGTTGAGTTTAACAGGGATTGGTAAGGCAAAAATCAAAGGGAGATAGGTTGTCTCAAGAAATGTCAAGGCCAGCATGATTATCACTGCCACCCCTTGTGGGGAACGTTATGCAAATTTAGTGGCTGGTTTTGCATGAGGTAGTTTTTCTTGATGCTTAGAACTGAATCACAGTCACCAATAACAACAGTGGGAAGTAAACGAATTGTCCAAGTCTCTCTGCAGTAGCTTTCAATGGGAAAATGCCCCATATAATAGGGATCAGCACATATGACATTTCCCCCCCCCCCCCGCAAATTTCATCCTTTTCCTGCCCCCATGTCTATTCTATGCAGGCTCTGGGAAGATTTATTCAAATGCATAGTAAGCTGCCTTAAGTCAGGTCCATCTAGCTCAGTATGGGCTACCCATTGTGGCTCTCCAGATGCTTTGGCCTACAGCTCCCATGATTCCTCACTGTAGGCTATTTTGGCTAAAGCTAATGGGAATTATAGGCCAAAATATTTGGTCTCTATAGTGTGATCTGATTTGTTTTTCACTACTACAGTGAGACCTGCCAACCAGAAATGGACATAAAATAGTGGTTCAGGGGCCAGAGCTGATTATCTAAGCCACTGGGATATGCACATGAAGTTACTAGCAATCGGGGAATTTAACACAATGTTCTAAAACTGGCCAGTACAGCAGAAAAAGCTCGAGATCAAAAGTACATGATGAACACCCTTCTTGTACAGATAAGTAGCACTGAGGTGGAGAGATGGGCACTTAGCACATGATCAGCCACAGCAGAGTTTTACTTTGTTGGGAAACACTGGGAACTGGAAAGCCTTGACGATCTCCTGCAATCCATCCAGAGTGCCATTGGTAGATCTTAATCTGCTTTCAGTAGATCTGCATCCCCTTGATTGCACTGCCAGCTCATGTTACTGCCCTTGTAAGAGGTAAAAATAATTAAAGCAGATTTAATAAAGAGGATGCACAAGTCGCTTTACAAAGTTGCACTGAGCTAAGCAATATCTTGTAAGAAATGATTCTTTGGAGAAGACAAAGATTGCACTGCAATTAAATTTAGTTTATTGTTGATGGCATAATGTTTCCAAAGTTGACTTATTAGTGGATGGTGCTTCATCTCTTCCAGATTAGAGCCAGCTAAAATGTACCCAGATCCACAGCTGAGCAACACCTTTATCTGGACCAATCAAAATGCTGAAGAAGTACATGTAAGCTTTTGAGTTTTCCAGAACTCTTAATTGGATAACATCAAGTGGGATGGGGTGACAAGTCCAAAGATGAGGCCATGTTGTGGCCATGAGATCTGCCACTTAGAGTCAGTCTCAAAGACCAAAGACTGGTTGAAGTAGTTACTGCAGGATCTGTGGTTATCCCATACATATAATCTTCTGGGGAAAGAGGCAATGGCTGACCCACACTTCTGAAAACATAAAGACTGTCCATACTTCGGATATGTCTTTCATTGCATGGCACACACAGGTTCCCAGGCAGGCAGGCAGCAAGCAAGAAGATGAGAGAAAGAAAAAAGCCTTTATATGTCTAAGCTGGTGAGTGATATTAGGTGGTGCACTAGGTTAAAAAGCCAGTCAAAATCATTAGTGGTTGGAAGAGATGGAACCTTCTAAATGCAAAGAGCCCTCTGGCTGGTAGAAACTCATCTTTCTCTGGGGCTAGATTGTACTCTGAATGGGTACAGTACACCACTCCACACCTTGCTCTTTTCTCTCTGTGGAAGAGGCTCAAAGATCAGAAAGGAAGAAATAACAATAAAAACGTGTAAAACCCAATAACTGCCTTCTTAGTTACTCACCTGGTGTTCCATTAAATGCTCTTAAGCTCCTCTTTAAACTTCTAAAGAAGCAGGGGGGGGGGGGTCGGCTGCTATTGTTCTTTTCTTACTGGGGGAGACTTGTTAAAGAGAGAAAAGCTTCTTTTCTTCAGGATTTACAGAGACATGTCAGGTTTGCTTAAGTTACTGCCCACCCCGGTTTTTGAAAACCAATTCTTCCACCTGTCTCCCTGTTTGGGTGTTTTAGCAGGTGTGTGGGGTTTAGTGCTTTGTTTTGTTTTTTTTCCCTTTCTCCTTTAAAGCTTAGCATGTTGTGTTTTAAATGAGTTGCTTGATCCTATTCTCTGCAGAGATCCAAAGGAAAGGCAGCAATTGGAAGTCACCCATTTCAGATGGGCAAATGAACTTGCTCTCTGACTTTCAACTGTAGCCTTCGTGTGATTCACCTCCTGGAGGTCCCCACTGTGTTCCTTTAAAAGGGGCACTTTTGCTCATTTGGCTAATATTTTAAGGAATCATTTCATAATATATATGCACTATATATTTCTGCAAACATACACACATGATGAAGTGTTGTAAGCCACCCAGAGACTCCACTTGGAGTAGTGGGGGCATCCAAATGAGATTGATTAATTGATTGATTCCCGATGTATTTTAATGTTTGAGAATTTAACATTTATGGCTTTATTTATGGCTTTTCTCTGAGGCTCCCCAGAAGGATTTGTGATCAGAAAGGCAAGACATAAACAGCTGCAACCAATCAATAAAGGTAGTTGAAAATAAAGAAAGAAAAATTCCAGCAGCATCCATATTAGTGCAACAAAATTATTCAACAGATATGGGCAAAGAACCAATAATCCTGCTTAGGAAAAGTTAGGAAAGGATTAAAGAGGCAAGTATGACATGGGACACAGTTAAGAGACCCTTAGCCTGTGAGGTGGCCAGGCACCCTACTTTAAATTGGACAAAGAGCAGTCAGGCAAATGTTTTCTATCTGAAGGCATCTTCTGTTTAGTGAACTGCCCGGTCCAAATCAAAGAACTTCAGAGCAACAGGAGCCTTGCACTTGCCAACCAGCACATAATCCTTCAACGAGAGGGGCAGGCACACAAGGCACCCGTTCAGTCTTCCCCACTGCAGTGAAGTGTATTGTATTTCTGCTCAAATTATAATCATTTCCAAATTTGCACCTATACATCTAAATCAGGCTATGCTAGAGTTATACCATTTTGTGTCTACTTTGGGGCTGTGCATTTGGTGATGCTTAAGTGGCCAACCCAGCCTTTTCTGCGTGAGAACTACAAAGCTCCTTATGCAGTTAACAATGCAAGGCATGTGAACGTAGGTGTGGAACTCATATTGATCTCGCAAAAGCTTGAAAAACAGCAGTGGAAGAAATTGGGTGGGACAATCTGCCACAATAAAATAAGAAAGACAACTGTTTATCTCAGGCAGATAGCCAACCAGACGAATTGTTAAGTCAATGTGTACTGAAATGACATTGATATGAAAGGCAAACACAGCTGTTAGCTTTTAAAAATATATGCAATTAAAACCTTTTATGTGGTGTCTTGTGATAACATATAGCACTTTTTCCCTCTTTTCTGGGGAGATTTCCTTTTGACCGATGCCAGATGACTAAACAGGACATTAGCGCTTGTGTTGTCACAGTGGTGTGTGTTCCTCATTTTGCTTCCAACAATCTCAGGAAAAAGTAAACACTTGAACTATGCAGAGCAAAGAACATGGAAGGGAAAGTAGTTCGGTTGTCCCTGTAAATAGGAGGTTGAGCGGTCTCCATGTCTACTGAAAAGCTCCATTCAGTTCATTGGAGCTTATTCACAATGTGAATTCAGTGGAGTATATTTCCAGGTAGATGGTATTAGAATTGCATTTTCAATTAGTGCATTAATCGACAAACAACCTATGCATGCTGTTACTCGATGTTCCACTGAATTCCATATGGCCAAAAGTGATATTTGCTCTCTCTTTAATTGATAAGTCAGCAAAGGCCAGTTTTGATCAACTGGACTGCAACTGAAGGTGCGTATTTATTTTTAAGAACATTTAATGCTGGCATGAGACCTTAACAGCAAATGCAAACAAGCACATTACAGATGGCATCTCCTCCTAACAGAGAAGGCAACATTTGTTTACTTAATCTCCTTCCAAAGGAAGCCTATATTGGGGGTTTGGTAATATGCAGAGATATAAACTTTTTATTAATGCAAATTGTTTAAACCTGATTTTCAAGTGTTCCGCATCCATGAATCACATGAGAAGTTGATATTATGCACAACGTTTAATAAAATGATGAGCATATCAGTAAATAAGGGCTCAGGTCCATGGTACAGCACACAGTCTTTGGGTATGAAGTTCGGAGTTCAATCCTTGTCATTTTCAGTTTCTCTACCACACATAAATATATACACAAATGTGTCAGGGAGGGAATTGAATTCCTCAAACCATTTTTCAATGAGTCCCAGGGTGGTAAAATGCTCCACAATCAGGTGTGTGTGCGTATGTAGGCTCAGAATTATTTTATAAATTCAAAGTATTAAGCATGTAAAAGCAAAACCTACATAAAGCTGTATCCTTGCTGTGAACAAGCATTCTGATCTCAATGGGTGCTTGCTCACACCCATAAAAATGTGTCTCTGGTGACATAAGTGTTTCCCCAATGAAATTCCATCGCTTTTGACGACCCACTGAACTGACACCAAGTATGCAGACCCTTGCTTCCCTACAGCAGCTTTCTTTGGAAAACCCATGGGAAAATTTGAATATTACAGAGTACGGCAGAGTCATGGGAAGACTACATTCAGGCCTGGATCTCTGTGTGTGTGTGGAGTAGACAGGAAGGAGCAATGCGCATCCACCACAGCTGTAAATACACAGTCCAGTTGCTGCAGGGGTACTGTCCGGCTGCCCCCTACATCTAGGCCTGAATATAGAGTAAGTCTACTTCTGCCTAAATTCCACAGGCAAATGCACGTGGGCAAATTGGATATCTCTGCCTGATGGGTGGAGAATCTCTGGTAGCAGGGCTAGTAACAGTGGTACCAGGGCTCACTGGGTTGATGTACTGGGCTGTGTTGATTAGCAGGAATGCTGAAGTCATGGCGGACTGTTCTCAGGATGCCTGGCTCTCTCTAAGCTTGGCTGCGATCGTCTCACTAGCTAGCAGGAGGGATTTTGTAACTGTGAGCTAACCCCACTGTAATGCTAAGTGTTTGGGGATAGCCAGGTGTGGCATTGGCACTTAATACCTGTCAGTGTTACAGAAGAGCCACTCCTGGTAGAGACGGAAACTTGTAGAAGTGACTTGTTGACATGAACCCACACCGCTGCCTAGATTTTTCTTCTTCCTTGAGGAAATGGCTGTTGGAACCATTGAGCGGAATGCTTGCACATCAAAATTACCAGTATAATCCTGGCTAGAAACACTTCTGCCTGAGGCCTTGGCAACCAACTGAAGCCTGAATGAAAAGCATTGGACTGGATGGGCCAGTGGTCAAATTCATATCAGGTAGTTCTATCTTAAATTCATTTGTAGTAGCTCATTTGCTGGAACTACACTACCAACTAGGTTCATGACCCTTGTCATGTCAAGAGATTTTGTTCATGCCATTGAACAAATTGGGAATTACTTCTGAGAGAATTAAAACACACACACACACACACACAAAACACAATGGGTTGTGCTGTCAAGTTATCTTTGGTGTCTTAGTCAGTGTGGATGAATTTTAATCAGTCAAGCTGAAAATTAAATGCACATGTTTCTATTTGAGGCTGTTTTAGTCCTGGCATATATAAAAGTACCCACAACAATTTTGATGCTTTCATTGTTCTCAGAGTCAGTGTGTATGGAACTTTTTCTTCATTACTGTCAGGAGCTGCTGAGCTCTAAGGGCAGATGCTCCATGTGGTGACCAGTGCTGATTCCAGATTTTGTGGGGCCATGAAAGTCACTCCCACTGGTAACATTAGTTGCTATGGTTCTACATCAGCATTTTCTTCCCTGGTGCCACTTGCTTGCTTGAGAAGAAGAGAGCCCATGGACCTGCAGGGAAAACTTTGGTCCTCCTTCTCCCTAGCATGGTTACTTGGGCCAGAGTGAGAAGAAGTGAACAAGCAGGAGTGAAGAAGAGGAACAAGTCCAGGGGTGTACCCTAAACAGGTACTTGACCACCTTTATTCATGATGGCGAGCCACCGAGCTGCAGATGGCAGCTTCTCAGTGGAGTCCCTTATGGCTGTGGACTAGCTCCACCCACCCAGACTGGCCATTGGACCCTGCTGCCCAGGAAGAACTATAAGAGGACTCCTTGATCCAGCTAAGCTTTACATGTGCATCAAGGTCTTTTTGAACCCTGGTTTATAAAGCCACGTCCATTCTTTCAGCCTGACTTCAGGGTTGCTCCTTCAACTTGCCACCCAGGTTGCTCTCTGATCCTGTCTTGTATTTTGGTCCTGACTTGTTCTTTGGTCCTGATTCCTGGCTTGGTCCTTGACCATGCTCCCTGACTTGTCTGTTTGGTCCTAATTGGTGACTACTCTCAGAGTTCCTGGGTCCAGGTTCACATTAGATTAAAGTCCTTGGCCGGACATAAGGTCAGGATGATCTTGATGAATAATTTTTCCCTAAGGAGAAATTTCATTGCTGATATTTCATTAGCAAAGAACCTAGAGCAGCTAGCAAATTAATTGAAACACTGGTTGAAGCAATTGCCTGATCAGTTTGAATATTTTCCGTAACAGTTGGAAAGGAAACAAAGATAAATTCTCAAGAAATGGCTACAAGAGAAAAAAAATTCCCCCAAATGCCCATCTGCCTGTTTTCTGCATGTATCTCTGTGCAGGTTCTATATCTAGATTTTCTTTATTTATTAGATTCATATTCTACTTTTTCATTTTTAAAGAACTCAATGCACTTACATCACTCTGCCCTTCCTGCTGTCAAACTTATCACTGCAACCAGAACCAAGTGAGGTAGGTTGGGCTGAGGGTCTGTTACAGCTTCAGATTCACCCAGTTGACTCCATGGCTGAGCAGGGACTCAAACCTGGATCATCTGAGTCCCAGGCCATGCTCTTAACCACAGCACCACATGGGCTCATCTAGATATGTACGGTCCTAGGTGTTTAACTAGAGCGACACATGTCCGCGTGCTGCTTTTCACAGGCTGGTAAAGACTTTTAGTTATTTATGCTCACCAGACCCCCTCAGACTCTGTTAAAATCCTCTGGATAAATATGTCGGCTGCCTGGTTCAATTTTTGTCTTTAAAATTATTTAAAAGTCTTACTGGCAATCTAATCAAGCCCCTCATGAAATTTGCATATTTCTCAGCATGAGAGAACCCATTTAGCAGTACAGAATGTAAGACATCAACACTTTTCAATCAGAAGCTAATTAAACAGCAGCACAGAACAGTTTGCAGAGGGAATGCAAACAGTACCCTTGAAAACATCAGCGTTATAGGGCAAGAGTGCATTCGACAGTGCCTATTTCACAGTCCCACTTTGTGATTTCCTCCTGGGCAATTTAAAAAGGATGCTGCTAAAGAACCTTGATTGCCACATGCAAACTTGTGAAATGCACAAGTTGTTGTTGTTTTTAATACTAAAAAACACCCAACAATATTTCCCCTTTCCTTTCCGTTCCTTTTTTTTTTTTTTTGGAGATTTACATGAAAACAGAGCAAATAATGAGTCTATCAACAAGTCTTTCCTTATCAGAGTTGTAATTTTCTATTGTGAGATCCTTTTCTTGTTTAATTATCGGGTCTTTAAGAGGCTCATCTTTCATCTGACTCGATTACTTCCTCCATTTTCCAGATAATGAGTAGTCTAATCCCATATGCTATAAAACATATCTGTTTACTTCCCCCACGAAAAAGGGGGGAAAAGCATGGGGGGGTGGGGAGAAAAGTTGGCCTGATGTCCATCCTTTATAGGAACACAGAGAACTTGCCATGGTTCCTGTTTTCTGATTCCATGGGCAAAATCCAACCATGGGTAAGCAATTTGATGTCCTTTTAATTTTAATGGGAGAGTTAAGAATGTATTCAAACTGCCCATATTGGAAATAACATTCCTTAACAGTGCTTAATCAAATTTGGATAGACTGTGCCCTTTCCGGCTGTTCTAGATATGCTCAAGATCCAAGTTAGTCATAAATATATATATATACACATATATTTATGATCCCATCCCTAGCTTGACTTGGCTCGGGGGATATAAATGAATGAGGACGACCCCTTGATGTAGCTCTCTTGCGGTGATCTGGGCTTTGGATCTCTTGGCACGCATCTCCTTTGTGTGTGCTTTTTCCTCATATTTGTGCAGTTGGCCTCTGACAACTTGGATTCTATGTTGTGTTCACGGATAACAGCCAACCGCTTGGCTTGGTTTGTGTTGTGGCTTTATCTGGAAGCGTAAGCACGTTGACTTTAAAATATGCCCATGGGCACCAAGCTTTTCATTTCCAAACTGGCATCATTTCTATAATCATATTTATACTGACTCCTTTTTCATTTCCTCTACTCCTTCGTGGATTTGTGAGGCCTCGGACCACATACTGGATGACTTTCCCCTCGCCCAACAAGCATGATAAATGCTGATTGCATGTTACTGACTTGGCGAGTACATTTAACCGTTTTCCTCTTGACTCTTGAAATATCTTGAAGACCCAACCATAACTAGAGTGTCACATTTCATAAGAGAGGCCTACAACTGTGTTGTGGAAACTGTGTCAAGCACAGATGCATCGACCATGGCACAATGTTTTTTAATTATGTTATGCCTCACAGTATGAAATAAAGTGAGGGCAATAAATATAATAATAAAAAGCTTCCTGCTAGTGTGGAATGAAGACCCTAGATATGTTGTTCATTATGGCAGGCGTAGAGGAAAGTGTAATTAAATAAGAAATTCTGATAAAAGGAAGTATCCAAAATGTTGCTTAACTTTGCACATATTGCAAACTTTTTATCTAGAAGAAGGCAGCTGATGAAAATCTAAGCTCCCTCTTTCTGCAGGGCACTTTTGCTAATTTTTTCTGTAGTTGGGTTCTCTCTTGATGAGCATACATTGTTAAAAATTAGCACACAGTAAGTTAGGTAGGGGCAAATATAGCAGGCCCAGGTAACCCATTCAGGACATAGCAAGGCTAATATACATTTATTATGATATCCAAACATGTAAATGGGTTTCAACACGGGTCCCACCACTGTTTCATTCAGGCAGATGGAATCCCACCTTGACCTGCATCACACTGCATACCCACTTGCCAGTTTCCCTCTGGCTGTTTTTATGAGCTAGGAAGACCAAGGATCTAGAACACCTGTGGTTGTCTTTACCTTTCCCAGGATTCTGTCCACATTCTCAAGCTGTAAAGACTGAAAAATATCCAATAACATTTGACAAGCAGAAGCCATAGTTACATCCACCAGCCAGTAGCAACTGTAGCATTCAAGTCAGAGCAGATATGAGTAGCTTTGTCTGCAAAGTGCTGAACAAAGTGTTTCAAAATGATGATGCTGATAACATCATTGTACTAAACAACTAGGCACCATGAGGTCTGGTTGAAACCCTTCTTTAATATGCACCACACAGGTGATTAACCAATGAGGTCCTTTTTGGACATTCCATGACCAACAATATGTCGACAGGTAAGGGTAAGTAAGCTGTGCTGAGCTGAAAATGCCTCTTGAAAATGCAGTTATTCACTCAGGCTTGTCTGAACTTATAATTGACCATGTTATTGCTTGGCTTTACTGCTTTTCTTGGATTTTAAAGGTTTGGATTGTTCTATGCTGGACATTTATTGGTATTTATACAGTACCAAATGTGTAGAAGTAGCTTAAGTGCAATTAATAATCATACGTGGGTTATTTAAAGGATACACAGTTCTAGTACAACATGTACTAGAACCTTGCGTCTCTCAGGATATTTTTGTTTTTAGTTGCCTGTGGTCCCTTGACCATTCAGTCTTTCCAGAACAATTAAACATATTAGACAAGGCACTAGGGTGAGCCCAACAAAATGCTTGTGTAGAAGATATTGTGGTAACATCTGGCTGAACCAACCACAGTTCTGGCAGCCACATTCTTCAGTCCATAAGGGCATGGGGCTGCCCTTATCTTTAAGGGCAGCCCCATGTACATGAGAGTAATCCATTTGGGAGATCACCAGAACTATGGCCCACTGTAACTAGGCTGTCTACTTTCAGGAACTGACACAGTAGGTAACCCAGCCAAGGTGAGCAGAAGGACCTTTGAGCTGTCAAGGCCACCTGGGCCTGAAGAGGTAACACTAGAGGAAGGCACATTCCTAAACTGTGTATGTGCTATCTCAGAGAAGGTACGTTCACATCTGAACAGTTGTTTCCAGAATCGAAGTAGGGTTGGAATTGACACTCAAGGCAAACAACATGGAATGACACGCTTAAGCCAACTACATATTTTATGATGTAAAAATTAATAACAATTGTAACAAAATGATACATAAATGAGCATATCATTTAAAAATTTTTAGTTGTAGTAACATTACAAGAACAATTCAATCAGGAACATGAAAAAGTGTAATTATTCTAATGTGCATTGCATCCAAAGAAAATGTGTAAATATAATCTAGATCATTTAATAATGTACAACAGCACTGAAAGAATAAACTATAGAAGAGAAACTAGAACAAACATCACAGGTTATATTTACACAGAATACTAGCAAACTATTAAAATACCCCTCCATAATTCTAAAATCTTTCAAATAGCAACATATTCAGATATTAAACTCTTCAAACATGAATTACAGCAAAATCATTGATGATTTGATCAAAACTCATTCGTTTTGAAATTCCATTTTTGATCAAAGGAATCACCATGCTCAACTGCCTCTTTTGTTCAAGAAAACATCTCAACTATTCTTTAGGGTACAACTTGACCATTTGTAGGGACACTGAGGCTTATAAGCATCCAACGCAGAGAGGCAATTTCCTATAGTTGGCTTTTTGGATTACATCTCGCTGAAGTATTCTGGATGGGGGGTGTTGGAGGCTGGTGCACCACTGGGATACCACATATTCTAGCAGCTCCAGCATCCTCTCCTCTTCCTCTTCCTTTGTCCTTACTAGGATAGATTTCTGATCTTGAAGAGGTACCAGCATCTTTCTGCACTGGCTGCAAGATGAGAAGCATGAGATCAGAATGCAGATGTCCATCTCTGGGGTCAGAGCTCTGTTGTTGTAGGCTAGGGCTCCTCCCATGGCACATTCAAAGGCACAGACCTTTCCTGCAAAACTTTCTTTTTTGACCAAACCATTTTCCAGAAGCACGGATACTCAGAGGGAATCTCTGAGGAAGCACAGAGCTGTTTGTTGAACCCCATCTAGTACTCGTTTCTAGGAATTCTCCTTATGTTTGGGCCACATCCTTTTGGGATGGACCTTTTGGAAACAAGCACAATCCCTCTCTGCATGCCAGTCTTCTAACTGGGCCACCCTCCTCTGCTGATGCCACGTCATGAGGTCCCTGAGAAATCTCACCTGTCTCTGAGAAACTCCCCTGCTCCTGTTGCCATCCTGCTAACCGATGGAGCAAAGGCCGCTTGCTCTCCTGGGGAGTCAGCTTTGACAAAGGCATCCCTGCTTCTCTCATACCAACATCTGGAATTGGCCCACTTGCTGAGGCCCCCTGCAGCTCTTCTCCTCCTGGAAATCCCACTCAACAGGTCTTGAGGATGTGCACTAGAGCATCTGTCTGTCTCACTCTCAGCATCTGTGGCCTCAGATCTGTGGATCCAAATAATCCTATTCACATCCCTCCCCCAGGACGAAACTTGATGGAGCTTCTTTCACAGGAAGCTTCCCAAACAGGTCTAGTTAAAAAACCAAGCCCACAAGATCTGTACTGCAGGAGAGGAGGTTGTCCCCCTTCTTCTTTACTCACAAGGCAAATCATTTCTTCAGATCCTGAAAGATGTAGGGTAGGTTCCTAGGAGACTTTTTCCCAAAAGTGAATCATACTTTTGTGTGCTTATCACCATTTCTCCTTCAAGCATGACACATGAAGGAGGATAAAGGCATGATAATACACATTTGTGTCTGATGTGCTGCTTGCATATTTTGTACGTGGGTAAGTACAAAAAATCTCACAGGAACTGGCCCTTAGTGATAATTATATTCTACCAAGGGAAAAGGAAAGCACATATTTGCAGGTTTCTGCCTTTGGGATTTAAAAAATGATGAATGCCTAGAGAAGTGGAGTGGAAATCAGTAAAGAGCAAGCTCATTTATGTTCTCTGAATTCTAGCCTGAAGCTTGTCCATATCAGATTGCAAGCTTTTTTCTTTCTGCATGAAAAATTGTGGGATGATTGTGTGTATTTTTCAATGTACATATCAGTGGCATGCATTTTTGAAATGTACATGATATCCAGAGCTCCATCTGGTCCAGTTTTATTGAATTAATTTGAGTTATCGTAGCTCATGGGCGGGGACAAGGTCCATGGCCAAGTCTGGTCAACCACTTGTTTGCTTCATCCTTGACCTTCATGACTTATTACATGAGGAATATTAGGCTGGGTTCAGGGGGTTGTAAACTCCTCTTTAAGAGAGGAAACAGGACTGGCCTCTTCAAGGGAGGTGGTAATAAGAGGTCCGCCTGGCACCATCATTATTTGTTTTTTGGGGCCAGGCTAAGACCTTTTTATTTAAACAATATTTTAACGATGTTTAATATTATCTATAGGGTTTAATTTCCAGCCAGAATGAATCGGGATTTTTTAATTTGTGTAATTAATGTTTTTTGCATTTGTATTGGGCACTATGTTGTCTATTTATGTTTATTTATGTAAGCTGTCCCGAGGTGTTAAGCGATGGGACGGCATATAAAAACACCAAATAATAAACAAATAAACAAACAAATAAATAAATAAATAAATGAGGCTTCTCCTGAAAAAGGTTAACTGGACCCAGAGGATGGTAACTACTATAGGTCAGTAGCCAAACTTTCCTTTCTGGACAAGATGCTTGAGCAGATGCATGCCATTCAACTCTAGGAAATCTTGACTGAAATGAATAACAGTACCCATATGCAGTTTAATTGAGCTTCAGGCCTGGTTTGAGATTAGGAACTACCTTGGTTGCTTTGTTGGTTGCTCTACCTTTTCTGGCACAAGGATGTGTCCAGTATGACCTTCTGGACTTCTCAGCAGCCTTCTTTTTTACTGGTTTAGAAGGCCATGGGAGTCATGAGGACTAAAATTAGGTCCCCTTAGAGGACAGGTTTTGTGAATTTCATTCAGGCTCCTCTCCTTGCCTCCCACAACTGGAGGAATGTACTCCACCAGAGTATAGTGAGGACCAATTTATGCATTAGATTAATTCAGCTGCCAGAACTTTTTATGGACTGTCTCCTTAGGCTGCAGGTAAGGAGGGAGAAAGAACTGAATGTTTGGATAGTCCCAGACAATATGGAAAAACAACCTGTCAGGGAGAAAGCTAAATTGGATAATTTTCCCCTTATATGCAATCCTTCTACATGCAAGGAGGATGATTGCTGGATGGTAGCAGTTGAACATAAATCTGTACCACCCTCTGCAGCTTTAAATGGAACAGTCCAGGAAGAGCCAAACCAATGGAACTAATGGTTTCCATGAAGTGACCTTACCTAATGTCACAAACAGAGAGCCTGTGGGGAGGAAATGACAGACATGGCATTGGTGGCTTCTGTGCCATGTGGTAATGCCAAAATAGGGGTCCAACTAAGGTTGTCTAAGTACCAAAATGCTTGCCTGAGAGACCATTTCTGCTCCTCATAAATGCTGAGCACACCTGAAGGGTTCAAGGCTGGGCTTTCTCCAACTGCTACTTACTTTTTCCATCAAGAGAAATAAAACTCTGTCCTTGGGAAAGGAAGGCAGAGGAGCACCCTAGCAGTGATGGGGGAGGCTCCAACCATCCTTCCTTCTGGTAAAATGTGATATTCTTCCTGCCATTTTCTGTCAAAAATAATGTTGATGAAGGACAAGACCCTTTGTTTGCCCCAGGAAAACATGTCCAGAGCATAATTTCCAGACGATGAAGCATCTTCCCTCCTCACTGAGGCTCTCTTCTTGCTGCCATCCAGTCCTCCATCCCCAAGAAGGGTCTTACGTGACATAGGCAGGGACAAGAAGAAGGTAACTCTAGACTTAAAACAGATCTTTAGGCAACTTGCAGTGGATTTCCAAAGGTTTCTTTCTTCCAGTATCTCAGACTTGTTGAACTCGGGGCATGGGCCAACTGAGACCCTTCTAAGGTCCTCCTCCATCCCCCTGGGGTTTCCCAGATGACCATGTCCCCTTTCCCTGCCCCAGCCCCTTTCTCTAGCTGCTGATCATTTGTGTTTTCTCAGCCTTTGCTCAGAGTACCAATTCTCAAAGTATGAAATGAATCACTGAAGGCTTCATTGCTTGGATTGATTGACTTAACTTAAAATATTTTTCCTGTTTTGGCCCACCCCTTTCCCCTCTGGCCTTGTCTGCCACTGGAAAGTGGATCCAACAGTCTTCTCTGAAGTGGAGTTTAGCCCTTGGACTTTAAAGAATTGAACATTCTAGCAACATTTAACAAAAGTAAAGCAAATTGCAAGAGGGCAGGCCTATCATGGTTGGCCTTCTGCTATTTGCTTATCTCATAGGCTTAGAGTGCCTCACTGATATGAGTATTATTTGCACTCCCTGCTGGCCAGTTTTAGAGTGTTGTGCTAGCAACCTGATCTCCAGTAACTTGTGGTGTTCTGTCTACATTCCAGTGCATTCTGACAATTGAGTCGGCTCTGGGAAGCAGCCTGCAATGGTTCACTAAAGAAAAAAGTAGATCCTGCAAGCCCCAAATGGAGCCATGTCTGCTATGAGGTGTGTCAATTATTCTGAGATAATCACAACATGATTATTTGAAGGTTCAAGGCTATTAACTTGATGGAAAACATAGATAGATCCACAACGAACAACATACTGAGCCCTTCATTCTCAATTAACCTCCAGGAGAACAGATGAAAACTAATAATAATTGTTGTAAAACCATCATCATTAGTTAAAATGGGAACATAATAGGTACAAACCATGTGTTAGCTATTTCATCAATTCTGCCCCAAAGAAGCATTCTTATATAATTATTTTTCCAATTAAAATAAACCCATCTAAACAACAGCTGAAGTTGCCATAGTTATTTGACATTAAGAAAAACAAACCGTTCCCAGAAGAACAATGAAACAACATCTGCTTTGCCTCACCTGCTTTCTGTCTTTGCTATGGAAGTTGGTTGGATTTTTCCACCAAGTCTGCTCCTTTCCTGTTAACATCTTAGCTTGACATTCCTGACCTGAGATTTGCTAATGCACCCACCTTGTCTTCCTATTGCTTCTACCCCAAGAAGAGGGGAGGGCAAACTTCAAGATTTACCAAGAGGAGCAACTGGTGCAAAATTTACCCTTCTGCAAAAGACATACACATAGACCCCAAATTTGCTTTGACTACCAAACTGAATAGGACATGCACAAATTCCAAGCAAAATTTCCTTCTCTACTGTCTTCATCTCAGCAGTATAAACCAGCAGGGGGAAGCCATTTTCTTGCTACTTTACTTAAATGAGTGGAGTAAGAAATCCTTGCTGATCCACTGCAACACTCAGTAGATTCAGATAAACCTTCTTTTCATCTCTGCAGTATCTTATAGGACTTCCTAAGAGACAATGTAGGCCAGCATTCCTCAACCTAGGGACCTCCAGATGTTTTGGAGTAGAACTTGTAGCAGTCCTGATCATTAGCCATACTGACTGGGGAAAATGGGGGCTAATCCTAAAACAACTGGTACTGGGTTGGAAAAGCTAAAGGGAAAAGTTCTCTGAGTTGGGAAAGTTTTCTACCCATGTCTCATCAGAACAGTTCTTTGTGAAAAACATCAGAGATGCAATGCCATCTGAGAAGATAAGGGAGTTGCGTTTTTGTTTTTGCCACTCCTCAAAAATGTTTTTTGTTTCCCAAATGGGCTTATGTCTGTTTGAAGTAAACACACCTTCCATCCTCTTTCAGCTTCTTGAGTCCCTCACTGAATCAGGAGACTTTTTATGGTGAGGAAGGGTACCTAAGAACCACACAGCAAGCGTCCTTTGAAGACCAATCTACCAGGCCATTAATCAAATAAGCAGCATGATCCCCATGGCTTGACTCTCCCTGAAGTCTTCTTTCGTTCATTGCTTAGAAATGTTTCCATTATAAATGAATCATAAGCATTGTTAAATAAATAAATAAGCTAGGTTACTTCAAATACCTTCAAGCAACCTTAGGAGGCGAATGTGTGTGTGTTTGAGGTCTGCAAGGTACCCGAATCCGTTGACAGAAGACTGAGACCATGACATTCCCATATGCCTGATAGCATGGATGATATCCACACGAAGCAACTATTTCTAAAAGGGGGTGGGAGGGGGCTCAAACTTAACATTTCCCTCCTTCCTTTTGCAAGTTGTTGCTTGGTTGCAGGTTGCATTCCATCATGACTATATTTTGAATGTAAGAGATGGCCCTGTCCTTCAGGCATACAAATCCCCCGATACCCCTTTCTTCAAACCAATTTGATTTTAAACTAAGGCTAAGGCAGGGGGGGATCTATAGTGACCCCCCTTTTGGTTCAGTCTCTCCAGCCTCCATTGTGTTTCTGTCACAGGAACGATTCTGTGAGGAGCTAATTAAAAGACCCATGAATGCGTGAGGGTTAAACTCACAAACTCTGCTCATTAACAGTCATTCACCTAAGAATATTTTGAGATAATTCTTTCCAGTGATGGGAAGGAAGAAAGGAATAAGACTAGACAACAGTTAAAAAAACATATTTGGTTAAACCAGAGCAAATTTCTGTTCCACACTGAGGGCAATATCTAATTTAATGAGATGAGTCCTCCCTTTACACTCCTTGTTTCTTCTTCCAGGAAAAACAAAACAAAACAAAAATCACTAATGAACATACTCCCCTCCAAGAAATCGGGGAGGAATCAGAACCATTTTGTTAATTGTCTTTTTCCTGCTGTTTCCATAGCAATGCTGGCACCTAGACTTCACCACAGAGTGACAGTCCGACAATTCACACACTGCACCCTTTCAGCCTCCTTGAATGGCCGTGAAAGAGACAGGACAGGCACCATTCAGAAAACATGTGATATCTACTCAATGCACTACCTTTCATCCACATCTCCCAAATTGCAGTTAATTTAATTCTAAACAAATGGCTAAGGGGTACAAATGAGGATTAGAAGGAAAAGAACATCTTGAGCTCTAATGGGGACCGTTTGTGTGAAGGACAATTGAGCACTTTCTTCTGCTGCCAAGACTGCTGGATTGAAAGGTGGACTTTCCCTCTTTTCCTGGGGCCTTAATTTAGACTCTATATCAACAGTGAAGGAAAAGACCGGCCCTGGCAGGTCTGGGGTGGGGGTGGGGGATGGTAGAACACAGTTTATCCATGTGGAAACATAAGAAAAAGCCTGCAACGTTTTGTTCTGTCAGAATGTGTGGCAGGGTGGTTTGTCAGGGCAATGCATTTCCCAGGTGCTGCTTTCTCCTGAAGGAATCTCTCCTGCTTGCCTTTACAACTTGGCCCAGAGCTAAGATGTAACTTCTGCCACAATCAGCAGCGTTGTAGCCAACCTTTTTCGCTCAGGGGCCTTCAAAGATGGAGGGAAAAAGCAACGATTGCATCGTAACTGGGTCACAATCAAAAGTGGGTTAGGCAACAAAACATGGTGGGCTGGAGGGCTTCAGGCCAATGTTGCAGTTGGCCAGGCATTCTGCCTTGCAGGATATTCCCATCTCTCCCCAGTCCCCAGTTTTCCATCCACGACCAATATGGCCATTGAGAATGCATCTTTATTGGCCATTTTTGTCCCCCCTGCCTATATGTTTCCCCCTTAAAGTTTGTTTTGTACTTTTGCCAATCTGGGATTCCCAAGTCCTCCAATACTTCCCTCTTGTGAGTGGATTGTGCCATTTCGGCTGCATAGGAATCCCTACTTGCCTTGGAAATGTGCAAATAGAAGGAATTGGAACTCTGTTGCCTAGACCAAATATCACTGTGCATTTAGGGTACAATCCTACGTTTAAATTATCATAAGAATCATCATCACAAAGGGAGGCAACAAGGAACAACAGCACTGTTCTCCCTGCCACAAAAATAAGACAATTCAAAACAATATGAATTTTTAAAAGGAGAGAAGAGTCAACCAAGTCAACTAAGCCCTGCAGCTCGCCAGGAGTTGTAGAACATTTTATTCTGTCGAAATGTGTGCAGGGATGCACAGAAAATATGAAAGGACAAGCAAAGGAAAGAACCCCTGCAATCCCATTGGAAACAAGAAGTGGTCCACTTAGCTGTTATTGATTTTCCGGTGATGCCTCTAATTTTACCTAAGATGATGAGCAAATAGCAAGTATTCTATATCTGCCATTGTTGTCTTCTCCATCCATCATCACCCCCCTTACTTTCAACTACCATTTAAAAACCTGAGTTTGTTAAGTGAAGTTTTGGGACAAGTATCGGGCATTCTGATATGGATGATTATGATGCTTGCCATTGAAAAGTGATTTGGCTAGAAATTGCTGTGCAGAACATAATATGGTGGCCAGGTTGTTCAACAGGAGGTGCCATAAGGAGGGTATTTCACAGGTTCTCAAGGACCTTCATTAGCTCCCTGATGGATTCAGGGCCCAATTTCAAGTGACCCTTTTGACCAACGACTGGAGCAGCACCCCAAGGATCATATCATTTGGGTTATTGTGGTTCCATTTTTGCTTTCCTAACCATGAACTGGTAATCATTTTCTCTTCTGCTTTGTGCATAGGTGTAAGGGAGAGGCAGAAAGGGTGCTGTAGGATAAACTTGATGATATGTGTGTGTGTGAAGCTGAAGTTTGCTTGTACTAAGCCATTATTAGTGGGGGTGCCCAGGGAAGGGGGAGAGAGGATGGAGAGCAGAGGGAAGAGAATGAGGAAATCATCTTAATTGGAATAGGAATCATGGATTTCAGAAATACCAAATGTGTTGGAAAAGATGAAATTTAAAATCCACTATGCATTTAGGGCAAAAGAATGCAAGGGATCTATGATTACGACCTTTAAAGGCTGGATCCATTATGAATCTACCACTGCCTCTCAAGTGGAACAAGGGAGATGGAAACTTCACATCTTTGATTCAATACTGATTGCCAGGTGGAGGGCCAAAGATGATTCATATAATGAACAATTTCATTTATCATTGATGGGCCAATATCATAAAAAGATGACAGCACTAATCAAGAGATTACATTTATTTCTCTCTTTGAGACACAATTCCCATCTTTCCATCATGCTCCAAATGCTTCCCCTCCCCTGAAATTAGCTCAGATTTATACGGAACTTAATAAAACACACACAAAACTCCTCAAATCAGCCATTCATTAAACATAACTCCCTCTCCCTCTCCCTCTCCCTCTCCCTCTCTCTCTCTCTCTCTCTCTCTCTCTCTCTCTCTCTCTCTCTGTGTGTGTGTGTGTGTGTGTGTGTGTGTGAAGACACTGATATTAAGCACATTTGTGCTGGTTGTAAAAGAGATGAATGGCTCCCCAAACCCCACTGTACAGCCAAGGCCAAAATCTGACCTCAGTGTTTTCCTGTTTGAGCAGATGCATGGTTTTGAGTTCACTTGTCATTTATGACCGTTCCTCATTTTCCTTCTCCCACTCCCTGCATGAGCTATTTAAAGATTAATGCATACAGGTCAATGGTATAATTTTCAGCTTAGGCTGAAAACAGTGACAGGGACAGGATGAGCCAATGATCCAAAGAACTGTGGAATGAGCTTTTGGACCCCAATATCGTTTCCAACCTGCGCTTTCAACCTATCGCCCTGCACCCCTTCTGGCACTGAACGCTTTTGGAAGCTAAGGATGGTTTCTAAAAAGCATTTGCTCATATGAACTATGATAGCGTAAGCTGTTGCATACTGTGAAGAAGCACAGCTGTATTTACAGCTCCAGCACAGAGGAAGTGATGCTATGCCAGGCGCTGCACAGAGATTCACCACAGTTCAAATGTTTGGAATGGGTGTTATTTTCTAAAACCATTTATAGCTTGAAGACAGAATGCAAAGTATTCTGAACTTGCAAAGGAAAGGGCCCAATTAGTAGAGAGCAGATAGACGCATTCATAGCTTTGTTCAACCATGAGGAAGTGTGGGCAGCTTGCTACATTTTGACTTCATTTTGATGGCAGTCACCCTGAGAAGAACTTCAGGGCTGAAGTCCAGAGCCCTGCTCAGCAGAATGTGGAAGACCTTTCTGAACAGGATGAGCTATAATTTGGGGGACAGATAGGAACCTCTAAATTGGCCAAAGCAACCTTCTGTGAGTGGGCATTTCCTCTTGCAAAAGGGAGATCCTGGATTCAGCCCATTGCCACCTGAAATAAGAGATCATTTGAATAATGCATATGACTATACCAGATTAAAAAGAGTACCCCAGCTCCATTGCTCTGCCATGATCGACCGTTAAAACCAGACTCTATGCACTTTGCTGTTCCTTGGCCAGACAGCCAAGGGGGGTTCTTCTATCCAATGACTGGACCAAGGCCAGCCTTTGCTGTGAGCAAGCATTCCCCCTGGCGACATCCTGCATGCTGTGAAGCTAAACTGGACAGGTCTCCTTCAGTCCTCCAGTACAGGGTGAAGGGGACTCAGCCAGGTCTTCCCCAGCATCTCCTGGCCTCCCTCCCTCCCTCTCCCAGTGGGAGGGGAAGGTGGAATATAGAATGTCAAACTGGCCAAGTCCACATGGCTCCTCCTCTGGAGCAGCGAAATGGGCCTTGGATAGCTCAGCATCACTGAATGTGGGCTTGGCACTCAGCAACGGATCAGTGCTGGTGAAGCTCGATATTTGGGGCGCTTTCCGAAGGCACTAACAAGTGATAGAATCCTATTTACTTCTATGCATAAGCCTCGCCCTGCTTGCTTCTGAATAGGCTTAAAATGGCAATGCATTGTTCTTGAATGCTGTTTGCTAGTCAAGCAGAAAGGAGGCCTTCTCATTGCCTACTATGTGATGGGAGACCAGAGTTCTAAGGCATGACCAGAAGGCACAACCCTGCTGAAATCTTGAGGCAAAGCACCCGGGCAATCTCCGCATGCTGTCTTAATTCCTATGATGGAAGACAGGCGGCAACACTATTGCAGGGGAGTCGGGGTGCTTAGGGGCAAAGAGGTGGGACATTCTTGTCAACAAGAATGATGGGAAACTAATGGGAGGCTTTCCTCTGAGCTTAGCTAGAAGAGGTTGTGAGGAGTGGATTTCCCCCACAACGACTTATAGCTGTGAGCTGTCCTGGTTGAAATGCAAAGTGTTTGGGGGTGACTTGGTCTTCGATGTGCAATTATGGCCTAAATACTATTGCAGAAGACCTGTTCCTGGTGGAGAGGAAAACGACTAGAACAGGCTGGCTGATGTGGATCAGCACAGCTGCTTATGTGTTGGGCTTCCCCAAGGAACTTGTTTGCAGGGACTGTCGTGGTAAGCACTTGCACATCAGAGATATCACAACAGCACTGGATGGGAAAGTATACAATAATCAATTGTTACTTGTGCTTGTCATGAATGGGAGGTTGGACCCATGGCTCTCCAGAGGTTGTTGGACTCCAACTCCCATTAGCCTGAGACAACACTGTAGGAATTATAGTTCCACAACTTCTGAAGAACCCCATTTTTATACACAGAGTCATGTCCAAGTCTTGATGTGTACTGAATTAGAGTGACTTTTCTAGAAGCAACTGATGCATTCAAACCAATTTCCTAAAGCAAAGATCATAAGAACTTCCACATTATAATGACTGACCTGAAATGAACAAAACAAAATGAAACAAAGAACTGGTTTTAGCAATGAGGAAAACTATAACCCCATATTCCCATTTCTTTAGAAATGTTTATAAAGTTTAGAGAAGGAAGTTGCCTTGTGCTTCTTTACTACGGAAGATGCAAGCCGTGAATGTCTTTCCAAGTAGATAGTGGCATAGTGCCACCATGTGGTGGATTTCATAAGAACATTTCTCAGCTGCCCTCCAAAATGTGGATGCCTTGTAAAAATCATTGCTGGCGGTGCATGGCATGGTCCTCCCTGTCCCTGATTCACACGTCATGCTATCCCAGAAAGCCCCATCACAGGATATTCTCACCCTAGGCATGGTGAGATTGTCAGAAGAATGCATCCTAGCCTGCCTGAGCTGGAGCCTTTGGGCTGGCCTTGCAGAGGTCTCTGAAGATTGGTCTCTGTACTGAACCTTTCCCGGGCAGCTAAAGGTTCGATTCAAGTGGATAACATGGGTTTAGTTTTGCAGCTGCCACATGTGAAACTCTAACCTGTTTGCTCAGTGTACATCAACACTGGAGCAACCTTTCTTAGAATAAGCTCGTCTCCCTTGGTTGCCAGTGATTGGGAACTGCAAAGGTGAATGTTTAAAAAGGCTTAGGGCTGCCTTTCATGAGAGAAAGGATGCTGCTTTAGGAAGGTCTGTACGCCTGATTTTTGAGGATCCCTTCCTCCCCACCACATCATAGCTCACCCGATGTAGCAGGGTCTCCCAACTCCCTGTGCAACATATTCAGGGGACTGGATGGGCTGCTGGGGGAAAGAGGTGGAGCAGTCCTCTTCCATCAGCACAGTTGATCCACCATCAGCCTGGATCCAGTCCTTCATCTGAAGCCACCTAATATGGCTATTCTGTTTGAGCTCCTGCTGGTAGAGATGATTTCTTATGCTATTAACAGCCATGGTGCTTGGCCATATAAACAGACTTTAACATTTTGACAGTAGTTAACATCAACAATGGAATTATAACTTACTGTTAAAGAAGTATGCAAATAAATGAATATAAGTAGCCCAAGAAAGAATCATTCTGGCAGGATGAGAAGTTGTATATCCGAATTAGTGGGTCCATTTTTAAAAAATGTAAACATGATTTAGTGTCAGAACAGCCTAGTGTGTGACAATAAACTGTATGATTTACAGTGTTTGGAGCACAGATTTTCTCCACCAGTAACCCTCTCTGTTTAAAGATCCATCGCCTGATGCAGAAGAAAACTATTAAACACACAGTGTGCCCATTCTCACACTTATAAGGAAATGTTTACTGGACGAGAATGCCTAATAAAAGAAGACACTAAGGTTAGTGTCATGGAAAGCTTCAAAAATGTCAGTCACAAAGGCACCCATATTTTAACTGTCTTAAAGAATATAAAGTAAGACCATTCCAAACTAAAAGCAATGACAGTGCCACCTAGTGCAAAAAGCACTGGATGAACTTTCTGCAACATGGTTGTTTCTGTATCTTGAATCATGTATGCTACATTTAAGTCAGAAAAAGCCTTACGGGCAAGAATCTGGGAAAAGAGAGATTTCTTACATTTTAATAAAGTTCCTAAACTGACCATAAGAGACAGAGATTTCCAACTTCTAGAGAAGTTTAGCAAATTCAAAGAGGGTTGCCAAGAACTGAAGGAAAATAATTCTGGTTACTTGCTGGGGCTTTAGAGAAGAACTCTCTGAGTTAGAGATGAAGGCAGAGGCTCTTTGGGGGTGCTCATGATTAACCCAACATTTTATGGTCTTGGGATGCTGTATGAAGGCAACAAATAAAATAAAATAAAATAAAATAAAATAAAATAAAATAAAATAAAATAGTGGTGGGTTAAGATAATTGGTTTTGCCCTTTGCTGTTCTGAGAATTTCTTTGTGAGCAAAAGGGAAAAGGCCTTTTCTGAGATGGAATGGATAAATAAAATTAATATTAAATAAAATTAAAAATAAATGTGTTGTAAATGGACTTGAATCACCTTTATTAAATTAAACTCTAAAAGGTCTTTAGGGAGCCTATGGCAGAGAAGGCCATATGAGGTGAGGCTGAGGGAACTGGGTCTTTTCAGCCTGGAGAAGAGGCGACTCCAAAGGGATCTGTTGGCAACATACAGGTATGTGAGGGGGTGTCACACAGAGGAGGGTAGAGACCTGTTCTCCCCTGCAGAGGAGGGCAGGATGCTCTCCAACAGAGCAAAGCTCAGGGAACCATGGTTTAATTTAGATGCCAGGAAGCACTTCCTGACAGTTAGGACCCTGAGGTTATGGGATGGGCTTCCACAGGAGGTGGTTGAGGCCCCATCAGTGAGAGTGTTCAAGTATAGGCTAGACATGCACATGGTGGGCATGTCCTGATTGGAGCCAGTTGGAACCAGGGGTCAGACTAGATGGCCCAGGAGGACACTTCTGACTCACTCTGTTTCTATGTTTCTATGTCTTTTCCACTTGTAGTCATGGGATTCTCCATTTCTGAAAAGAGACCCATTGCAGATCTTGACAGGCTGGTGTCGCTCCCTTCACAGAGCTCAGTTGAACTACCTCTTTCTAGGAAAAAAGATTTCCACTCATGTGGATTTTTTTGTAGAACTGCAAATGACTGCTTGTACGTGAGAGACAGGAACAGTAGAATGCTGCCCTGCTGTAGATCCCAAACTGAATTTGACTCAACCATGTGATGCAGCTACAAAAAAGGCAAATGCTGCTTTCACTTGCAAATCACACGGAGTTCATGTTTCCTGCTATTCAGCTTTGGTTAAGCCTCATCTTGAGTACTGAACCCAGTTGTGGGCTCCATGGTCTCAGAAAGATGTTCAGAAAGATGTTGAACTGGAAAAGCCACCAAAGAGAACAAAAAAAAAAAAAATGACTGGGGGATTGGAAGTGGAAACTGTGAGGAGAAACTGAAAGTATAGAGCATGCCTTGAGAAGAGAAGACTGGTGTGGGGAGGGGGGAGAGAGTTGGAAGAGGCCAGAGGGCCATCAGGTCCAACCCTCTGCTCAGTGAAGGACTCCAAGTCAAACCATCCCTCTCAGATGACTGTCCAGTTGCATCTTGAATGCCTCTAGTGTAGGACAGCCCACAACTCCCCTAGGTCATGGGTTAGGCAAAACAATGGAGCATTCATTCATATCATGTGCGTCCATGGTTCCTCCTCCAACTTGGGGTATGAGCTTTCCAATATGCAATGCCTCCAGCTGTATATGAGCAAAATAGTAGAAAAGCGAGACAGTATTAAGAGCCTGAGCATCGCCCTGTCTCACACTAAACAAAAGTGCTGCACTTTGTTTAAAAATAAACATACAAAGGAGAACAGTTTCCTCCTGCTTTCTAGGCAATTTGCCTGGGGAGGGTGGAGGAAGTGCAAATACACTGTTCCTGAGTATATGTCCTGTGAGGGAAGCTGCGCTTATTTAAATGCAACTACTCTCTATTATGTGTGAGTTGTTTTGTTTTTGTTTCTACAATTGCTACCCAAATTATACATCCCATCCCTATTTGAATGGGATGCAAAGCATCTGACCATCCAAGCCTGACATAATCTGCTAGACATGTAGATGAGTGATTTAAGTTCACCCAGGTTCTCATTTCCAACGTTAAGGCCACAATCCTATGCAAGTTCAGGTAGAGAAAAGACCTGATGGGTCATGCTAGGAATTGTAACCTGCATAGAATTGTGCCTTAATTTAGTTTTGTCCCAGTTCTGCTAAGGATGGGGCCAGGAAGGAGGAAATGCGTTCAGTGTGGATTTTAATGCTAACTGATGTAATTTGCCCTTTTGAACCCTTATGGAACATGAATCTGTTACCCTTTGAAATTCACACTTTGTGTTCCATATTGAGTTCTCTAATCAACAAGTGTATGGAAAATATTATGCTAGCAAGAATAACATCAGAGAATGTATAAAATGAGAATTGCTTGCAAGAACACTTATATGAAGAAAAAACACGTAAGATAAATATATACACAAAAATGCTTCTGAGAGTTCATGTAGACTTGCTAAGAAGATCAGATTTCAGGAGAAGCATAACATTGAAACTATGAATGTTTGCGCTGAACAAAATTTAACATTGGAAAATGAGAAACTGAGAGAAATTAGAATTGATTACTTTGTCAATCACTAGATGCTGCTTGGATTGTGCTTTTATAGACATAGAAACATAGAAACAGAGTGAGTCAGAAGGGCCTCCTGGGCCATCTAGTCTGACTCCCGGCTCCAGCCAGCTCCGCTCATGAAATATCTACCATGTGCATGTCCAATTTCTTGTCCAGAGTTATTTATTTAAGTCTACACAAGAAATTATATACACTTTTGTGTGCTAGTTTTTAAAACTTCATTTTGTATACATTCTTTTCAGATCTGCATATCCTGTGTACACCTTTAGATGTTCTTTTTCCTGTCTGAATAAAGTGCTTTCCTGTTTAATAAAGTGCTTTGTGTGCAGTTTTGCAAATGCAAATAGATCTGTGCAAATTTTTGAAATCTGCACTTTTGTATGTGCAATTTAAAGTGTGTCCATTTTTTGAATGGTGTTTTGAGTTGGGATGAACTGCCAAGATCAGGGCTCATATGACACTTCATCAAGAAACAGAGAGCTGATCCAAACGTTTATAAAGCTAAACTCCTTTCTCAAGAGTGCACTGTTTGAGAATGTAGTTGGAACCACTGGGGTGTTCCTTCTTGGAAAACCATCAATGTTGTCATCATTGTCGTCATCTTGTACATAGCACATTCAGTTGTTTAAAGAACTTTAGCTGTAATCCTTATGACAACTCTGTATGACAATTCAATATGAGCATCTCCTATACTGGGGATAATGAGGCAGAAAGTAGAGTTGGATTGCAATTTGATTGGTTTTCATTTCAGTATGAAGCAGCCAAATTTACACTTCCTGAACTATGATGTGAACTTGAACACAATTACCTTTCAGTTTTTGCACTTTTTCCAATTTTGGGAAGCAGTATTCTGAGCAAAAAGTGCATCCAGAATGGAAAAGTTAATACACAAAAATGTGTGCCATAGGAAATGTATCCACAAGGGGAAAATGCTCACAACAACAACAAAAATGCATTGAGTGGGAGAAAATTGATATAAAAATGCATGCAAATGTTCATCTATGCGTTTTTAAAATTGCAGACTCATCTGGAAACTGGATGGTATCCACTTGTTGAAAAAATGTGAACACTGGAGCCTTATAGCAATCCAGGGCAAGCACAAGGTTTTGTGACTGCCACTTCTCTACCTGCTGTCCTGCACTTTATCTAGATGACTGGTTTTGGGTGCTTATATTTAGGATTGGTAAGGGATAGAGGAGGAGGCTGGTACCAAGTGGAATCAGCAAAACTCCTCAGGCTCAGCCTCTTTTCCTCCCTGGCATCCCAGCATGCTCCTTTTCCCATTCCAAGGCCCAGGTGCAACCTGGGAATGGGGACGAGTGAGCCAGTGCACTTCTTTCTATACCAGCTGTGATGGAACAATGTTGAAGATGTCAGAGTCTCAGTACCTCAGCTGGAGGACCTCAGTGCTCAGACTCTGAAAAATTCTGTGCCTCCCAGAGAACGCCAAGAAACAACAAGATCACTCCCTTCATTGCTTTAAGTTTTCTGGTTTTAAATGGTGTGGACTGTAAGTCAACATGAGCTTTGCATATTGCATCTATTTAAAATATACAAATATTGTTGTTCTTCAAAAATAGATTAAATATAAGTAAAAATAGAGATTCAATAAAGGAGTAAAGCAAGAGAGGAAAGCAGCAGATCAGATCATAAGAAATTTCCAAAGAGAATGTTTATTTTGATGCTAGAGAAGTATTAGAAATTTGTTTCACTTAATTTTAAATCATGATTTACCCAGTTCACACCTCCCAGACCAATGACACCCTTGAAAGCAATCTGTAGTTAACACCTATGCATTTCCAAGTGTACAAAGTGAATGTGTTTGTCAGTATGCATACATCTGAGCATTTGAATGAACTCTCCATTGAACAACCCTGGACAACCCACTCTCATTTCCAGTTTCGATCTGTGAAACTGGTTTCTGTAATGATATACAAGATAAATATAATTAAGCACTAGGCACATCATGTTTCATCTGAAAATGACTCACAACTACCACTATCACCAGCACAACAAAATTCTTCCTAAGGCAAACCTATGTCTTCCTTCCTTCCTTCCTTCCTTCCTTCCTTCCTTCCTTCCTTCCTTTTTCACTCTTTCAAGAACTCCATCAGGGAATGAACAACAAAGAAGATATACCTAGCAAAGGTGAAGGACAGCATCTTATTATTTTAAGCTAGGCTTTAACATTATTTATACTGCCTGGAAAGCAATACAGCAAAGCAATATTTTATTGAAAAATGCATGCTTCCTTGGCAAAACCTGTCATCCATAACTCTGCATGGAAGGCTTTCATATTTATATAGCAGTTTTGCATTATTTATCCTCTTCCTAGTCTTTTTAGCTGCAGAAATATCCTTGACCTTGAGGTTAATGCCCTCCAGTCCAATATGGGAACATTTCTGGCTGACTTGCAACAGAACACAGTGGGAAAACTTCTGTAAACTGAAGACACTTCCCCCCCACACCTCTAATGCCAAACTCTGACTTAATCTCTTTCCCCTTCCAATATTTTATTTGGAATACTCTTTGCTAAAACTGATCCACTCCATTGACACCTTAAAATGTTTGCTGAGTAGAAACCCATCCAGAGCTCTTTCCCTCCAAGACATTCTGGTTTTATGGCTATCTGTGCTAAAGTTCAACCAATTTTACTGGAAAGCATGCACAATGGGAAAACTAGAGAAGATACAATGAAGCTGATTGTGTGGAGGTTTAGGACTGATAAAATGAAATATTTCTTCACACAGTGTAAAGTTAAACCAGGGAATTCGCTGCCATGGGAAGTGGGATGGCCACTAATCTGAATGGTCTTAAAAAGTGATTGGACAGATTCATGAAGGAGGAGGCTACCCGTGGTTACTAGCCTTGCTGGCTGTGTGCCACCTTCATTATCAGAGGTGCCGTGCCTGTGTATACCAGTTGCTGGGGAGCTTGGACAGGAGGGGTCTTGCACCCATCCTGCTGGAGGGATGCAGTGGGCAGCTGGTTTGCCACCACCTGTACAGAGTGTTGGACGAGATGGACCCCTGAGAAGAGCCAGCATGGCTTTTCCTTGTTCTCACCTAGGCGAAACAGGTGGGAACCCTGGCACTTGGCCATCCAGATTCCCTTGCAGCATCTCTTTGAGCAGCCAGCCCTAGCCTGGTGCTCCCCAGCTGGCTTAGTTTAGCACTTCCGCTGCATTCATGGCAGTGACAAAACCCTGTGCTATAATGTAGCTCAGCAGTGCCCAGGTAAGCTGGTCCTCCGCCTGAATGCCTGAGCAGGTTCATCTGTCTATTTTATTCTGAACTGGTTCAAACTGGTTGCATCTTTGCAATATGCATTTTGGAAGGTGGAACCAACCACAAAGTAATTTTCTTATTTACTGGCTACCTCACTGACATTAGAAACAGAGGATATTCCTTGACTGGATAAAACAAGAAGCAGTTTTAAGGGACTAGTTTTTTAAAATACAGATTTCCCCAAAAATAATAATTTGCCTGCTCTGGAGGATTCTACCATGTCTTTGTCTAACTGGAGAGCAGTATACTCTTTCTGAGACAGTTCTTTATGAAATGAACTCTGCATGTGCCCTGGAACCAGCCCAAAACTCTACTCAGATAGGTAACATGTAACTAGCCAAGACTTTTCTCTGTGTTTAAATTGCTCCCCCGCACAACACCTTTTCTTTTCTCCACCAAATAAATTCATTTTTTGCATTTAAACATTTGGCAGTGTTGATTTCAATGGGGATTTTCTCACTAAATTCTCACAGTTCTTTCCTTCAAACTCACCCATAAATTCCCCCCTCCCTATAGAACTCCGTGTAATGAACTGTTGCATTTCCTGAACCCTGAGACTCAGTACCCAAGAGGAACAAAAGCAGGAGAGAAATGAAACAGTCTCTAAAATTCAGCTCCAGACAAGCCATTCCCCTCTCCAAAGCTAGTCCTTGACTACTCAAGGGAGGGGTCCAGTTTCCAGCCCTGCAGTCTACAGAAACAGATGCAACCAGAAATCTGGTTTAACATTCAGTACTGGACAACACACTGTAATTAAATTAAGTTTAGCAAGCTTTGACAGAAGAAATATTGTAGCATGGCATAAAAGACTTACAGGGAGTCAGTTAAAGGTGTGTTTGTGGGAAGGCTTTAAACTAATCTAGAAGGAAGGAAGGAAGGAAGGAAGGAAGGAAGGAAGGAAGGAAGGAAGGAAGAGAAAGATATTTGCTGTTAAAGCTGCCTTAGAGAGCTCCATATTGCATATTCTTCAGAAAACCATCTACAGCAAAAATCAGAGAGCTAAATGAGACCAAAGGAGGCCATGACAAATTTTGAGGGGCTGGGGACAAATCCTATTTCCCACACCCCCCAACCTGCTCCCTTATGGTGTCCTCAGAGCTTCTGGTCTCACTCAGGAGGCCATGGGATTTACACCAATCCTGAATGAAAGCAACCATTGTAGCCCTCTCTGCTTCCTCCCACTGCTTGCCACCGCTGCCATAGCCCCATGATCTGGCAGGGCAGAGGACATGGACATGGAAGCTATCCCACAAGGGGCAAATTGGTTGAGCCCCACCTCAAACCTACAGCTGGCCCCGCAGCTCTCTGTTAGTTACTTTCAGCGCGGTCTCAGGAACAAGGCTGTGGAGGTCAGCGTTTAGCAGAATTCCTGTGCCATCACCATTGCGATGGCCAAATCTAACATTTGCAGGCGAAGGCAAGAAGTTAGATTAGAAGTAAGTCCTATGAAATTCCATGGAACTTATCCTCTGGGAACTGAGCATGCAATAATGATCCTAGGGCCATTATGTGGATCTAATTTATTGTTGTAAGCCGCCCTGAGGCTTCGGCGAATGGGGCGGCATAAAAATGTTTAATAATAATAATAATAATAATAATAATAATAATAATAATAATAATATACAGGAGAAAAGTTGGGGTGATTCCTGCTTGGTAAAGAGATGAATCTCACTTATGCTTTCACTACCAGCCCTGGATCTGGATCCAGATTTACACTGAATCAACTGCATTGGAAGAAATGGCCTTCCCTCTTCCTCCTTCCCATTGTTGCTTCTCCAACCCACTGAAATTGCTACACACTGAGTCTGGAGACCCTGCTGAATGGAGTGAGCTGTGATGTATAGGGGAGGGATCTTTGGATGGATGGATGGTGTCATGAACTGAGGTTCCTTCTTTGAGCATTCAAAAGCTGTGGCTTGTATTACTTGCAAAAGCATTCTTTATTGACTCAAGAAGCAAAAATCACCCAGAATGAACCTCTGAGCATGCAGAGAGCAGGTTACTGAACTCAATATACTATTCATCTCCAGGAACTCTCCTTATGAGCATGCCTGGGCTCCACCTCTTTGGAGGTGGAAACCAGGCTTCTGAAACCAGGCATGCCTCCTCTGCACACACTGATCTAGTTGGGCCACCTTCCTCCGCTGATATCACATCATGGGGTCAGGAGCCAGAGCTGCCTGGTCGGTGTCTGACAAACTCCCATTCTGTATGTCTACGTCTTGCTTATGCCCAGGAACTGCCCGCCCACCTGGTGAGTCTGGCCTTGAAATAAGCACCTCTACTTCTTTCATCTCGGTGTCCTGGCATGGTCCAAGATCCAACTCCGTCCAGTTCTGCTTCACATTCTAGTTCTGATTCTGATGAATCCAGCCAGCAGTCCTTGGAACGAATGCCCAAAGCAGCCATCCTTCCCACTCTCAACAGATGGGTCTTCTGCAAGCAGACCCTTCCTCTCACGCAAGGGAGGTCTTGCATTCAGCCCTTTATATTTCAACCGAAAACACCAGCATGGTCCTGACAGAGGCTTTTGTGAAAAGAAGCTTGAGCTGCTCAGAGCTTCTAAGCATGATTACCCATGCTCTTCCCATGCATTCTGATCGACAGATTCCACTAGTCCTTACAGGAAATAAAATGCAAGATCCTTAAGAGCCAGCTGACTTTTATACTTATTTTCAGAAAAGAAAATAATCCACCCAGTGATTAATAAAATCATCTCAAGTTTTTGTGAGGATGCAATTTTATGAAAAGGTTCCTTCTTTCCTGCTGATTTTTAAAAAGTATTTTCATGATAGTTGATCATCTCTGGTGATGATATTTGCATTTTCTAATGGTAGATAATGAGGGAAAGGGGAGGCGTGAGGTGGACTGGCTGCTTCTTGCCATCCTCTCCCGAGTGCAGGAGCCTAGTATATTAACTGCCATCTGTTCAACTCCTGGGGCTTGTAAGGAACCTGGTAGCATCAGGCAGATGGAGGAAAGCAGCAGAAGCCATCCTTGACTTGCAACAGGTGCCTAATTAGTTCAACTTGCCAGGCAAGTCCCCAGTGGTTAGATCTTTCATACTTAAGGACTGCTATTAAAAGAGCTTGAGCAAAACAAGTTCTTCTGAGCATATGTGTGGGAGGTGATGGCTTGGTACACCTGCATGCTCTTGAAACACCAACAAAACTTCACAGGATCGTAGCATCATAGAAAAGTGGAGTGGGAAGAGGCCAGAGGGCCATCAGGTCCAATCCTGCAGGACTCCAGGTTAAACCATCCCTCTCAGATGGTTGCCCAGTTGCAGCTTGAATTCCTCTAGGGCAGGAAAGCCCACAGCCTCCCTAAGTCATTGATTCCCCTGTCCTACTGCTGCAACAGTCAGGAGGTTCTTCCTGATATCTAGCTGGAATCTGGTCTCCTGCAACTTGAGCCCATTATTCCATGTCTTGCACTTTGGGATGATCAAGAAACGATCCCAGTGTGTGGTAGCCTTTCAAGTATTGCTTTCATACCTCTCCTCCATCTTTTTGAAACTAAGCATGCCTGGTTGTTTTGATTTGTTCACAGTGCTTCAAAGCAGAAAGTTGAGTCCATGCTTGGGAACCTCACCTGGAAAGGTGACTCTGAATCTGTTTTTGATGGAAAGAGAAGTTTGCTATTGGCTGTGGAGTGCCATCAGCTGAGGAATTGATTCATCTCATCTTAAGACATATCTACAGAAAGAGGCAGAATTAATGAAACACCGTTTTCTACTACACTCCAGTGGCTGATTTGAGAGCTGACTAAGAGTTTAAGGTGGTTAAGTATATAGTTGATAGTGATGTGGAGACATACCACATAATAAGGTGGATAGGAATCCATGGCATACATACCTGGATTTACGTGAGATGGCTTGGGGAATGAACCTGCTCAGGACATAGAAAAACAAGTCAATATATGATGTAGGTATTCTTTCCATGCTCTCCCAGAAGATCTTCATGGAGGTTACTGAGGTTCAGCAAGCAGTGCAGTGAACTTTCCCAGTGTCCAGAAGCCAACATAGTTTCTTCAAAGCCTACCAAGGCCTCATGGTCGTTGGGAAGAGCTCATTAGGAAAGGCACCAGAGATAATGGTATTGAAGTCGCCTTTTTCAATCATTCTGAAGATAAGATATTTCTTTGCAGTAGGAATGAAGCTGTTTAACTTAACAAATAGCTTTGTTCCCAGGAAAAGGAGATGGGGGAGCCTGAGTCTATCCTGACAGGCTCTTCAACAGTGGGAGAGAGGAACACTCTACAATCCACGACAAGAGGCATTTTCTATTATTTCCAACCTGGTGGGGAGGGGAGGCTGGAGTAATCATTTGCTGAAACACTTTTAAAGACCCATGGAGTGCTTCTGGCCTATTCATGGAAGCAACAAGCCACAGAGAAGGGGAATGGATGCTTTCTTCTGCTTCTTTCTTAATCATTTGCACCCATATTTAATCACAGTTTTCAAGAAACTGTGTAACATTTTTGCCACAAGTAATTTTGGATCTCCCTGCATGTCCTGGAAGCTAAAGAAGGGTGCCTTGGCTTTCCTCATGGTCAGAACAACAGCGTGCAGCTATTGAACTTTGGGCCATCTCTAGTCAACATTTGACCAGTTGGCCAAAAACCCATTCCCCACATCACCAGGTTGTTCCTTGGACAAAACTATCATTGTTTGGTGGTTTCCTGAAGATTTTTTCATAAGAAAGCTGAATATACTTTATCTTGGTTCCAAATGCATTTTTAAATCCATGGTTCATTTTTCTTGGGTGCAGCTTTGAATGTGCCACATTGCATGACACTAGGGCATATGTAGCAAGAATCTGCTCCTGCAAAATACTGACTTGCCCAGAAAGCTTAAATACCATGGCTAAGAGGAAGGTGAGAGACAAAGGTTGTAGCAGCCAATGCACAACTTGACCAGAAGTTTCCCTGAGGAAACAAAAGAGAAATTGGCAGACCTTTGGGATATGGTACAAGGAGAAGCAACAGAACTTAGGCATAGATTGACTGCAGTGAGCAAAGGAAGGAAAAGAAGTAACCTGCTGAATGGAAAACCAGTATGGAGTGCAAGACTTGAGATGGGGAGGTGGAAAGAGAAGTAGCTCATTCCAGATCCTGAAATGGCAATGACTCATCCACATAGACTTACCAAGCAGAGATGTGAGATAGGAAGAGGTCACAAAATTTAGGGCAGAGAAATGTTGTTGGGTGTCATCAGCATGTGGAGGGCGACCTGAGCTCTGAGATTTGACTAATCACCCGAGGAGATTTGAAATTATGGTACACACGTGACTCCAATTGGTCGGACATTTAGTCTCACTAAATATGACACTGATGTGTGTGCTTTCTCCTCTGTGCCCGCTGATCTGCCTCAAGCAGATTTCCTTCCTTTCAGGGTCATAGTCCCAGTTTTGCGAAAGGGCAGTACATCCCACAGTAGCTGGGATGGCCTTGGAGTGCTGCTGTTTGCTGTGAGGTCAGTGCTCCGTCCATCCTTGGAGGAACAGTTCTGCTTTGCTCGATGGCCCATCAGATACGACCCTGTGGCCAAAGGATAGCTCTGTTACTCTTTCAGTTAAGTGCAAACTGCTTTTAATAATCTATGCTTTGAAAAGAAGGACCAGTTGGGGTCAAGATCCTGCCCCCGTGTTGTTGTTGTTTAATCCACATCCTGCCGTTCTTCTCCAGCGAGCACTGCCAAGCCCTGTAGTTCTGCCCAGCATGTCATGAATGATCCCCCTTGACTTGCCATTAGTGAGCTACAACACCTCTTATTTACTGATGTGATTAACTACTCCAGAAGCAAGAAGCAATTCTGCCCTGTCACTCTCTCTCCCCCAAGACAGCTGTAATGGCTGAGTACACCTGTGGAGCAAGTGCTACCAGCAGTGAGCTAACATTGTTCATTGCTAATGAGCCATAAAATTGCAGCAGTTTAATGCAGCTTCTGCAGCTACTAGGTAGATGGAAGTGGACTGCAGCAAAACCAGATCAGCTAAGCCAGCTAGCAGAGTGCTTCTGACAAGCATTTAATTTGACGCTAACAGGGCAGTTTCTGTTGCATTCCAGCTTGATTGGCAGGGAGCTAACTAGTGCATGCTAATAAGCATGCTAATCAGTTATGACTGCCATAAATTAACACAGAATTTACTGTGGTGGGTTAACATTGGAAACAATAGAAATGGAAACTCAGGATGTTTCCTGGAAAACAGTGTCTGTGCCTTGTTCTGTCATGCCACATAGGCTGGGCATTCATTGAGGTGGCAACAGTAAATGAATGTCAAGTGCTTTCCGTCAAGCAAATGGATCCGTAATTTCTGTGTTTGTAAGTGGGATCATTTATATTTAATTGGACTACATTATTATATTCCAAGAAAAGGCTAAATGTGTGTGATGTCTGTGTGCAGTGTATATTGGGGTGGCCCTGGAATGTTCAGCTTTGATCAGACCCTAATCCACAAAATGCTCCTTATTCGGGACAAAAGTACCATGAATTTTAACCAAAGTAATGTGGGGAAAAAAAGAACAGTGATGGATTCATCCACTTTTGTGGAATTCTTATCAAGCAGTATTACATATTTAGCAGGAAAGAGCAAGCCTCTTCCTTTTTTCCCCTTTACTACAATCCTAAGGTCCACCTACTGGACCCAAAGAGTGTTGCTCATTACATACAGCATTTCATGATGAACAGTTGACCCATCTACACGAATCTATAGCTGGCAGGAATTCCAGCATCTAACTTTAGACCTAAAACCATCTAATTTAAAACAACTGCGAAATGGAGAACCATGCCAAACTTACTGAAAATCAGCTCGGGATTTACTGGTCACCAATGCCATCGCGCTTCTGGTCATCCCTGTTCTATGGTCCTTCCACACTTATATGCACAAAGAGGAGACAAGAAAAGAATTAGGCAGGAAACTATAGTTGAGAATTGAAGTGTCTGATCCTAATTAAGAGTTCACATGATCTATCAACCTGCCTGGCCATTGAGGTCATAGGCAGACACTCTCCTGGTGGTTCTACATGGACCCATGGCTTGAGTGGAGTCCTCCAGAAGAGTCTTCCTTTTCTATGGAACGCCCTGCCTCTGGCTCCCACCAACATTGCACTGTTTTCAGCCTCTTTTCCTCTTCCTGGAAGCATTCTTACTGATTAGCCATAGTTTTAATGATACCTTGTTTTAAACGTAGTCTTTATTACTTTGTCTTCAGCATTTCACTCTGGAATCTGCCTAGATGTGGAGCAGTATACAAATACTGCAAATAAATAAAAATAAGAGCATGTACAAGAATACTGAAGATCAAACCTAATTTGCCCCAGAACACATGACAAACATTTCATTCCCAGGCCCTCTGCAGCTGTTAACCTGAGATGCCCCTGTGAAGAACTTTCCTCTCTCTAGAATGTATAGGTGTTGAATGCTGCTAACAAAAGAGCCTGATTTGTGAACAGAAGAGGGGGAATGCACTAAAAGCAGTAAAGAGGAGGCTGGTGAAGGCTGGATAATTGCTCCTCTTTGTCATTCACTTCGACAAGTCTTTCAAGCTCTTTGATATTTGGCAATCCTTAAAATCTGGTTGTGGAAGTAAATTATCTCTCTTTGTCATCAGTACCAACCTTCAGGGGAAAAAATGTATATTTGAAAGGAACAATAGACTTTTGGACTTCAGAAGAAATGGGATAAAGTGCCTCTTATCCATACTATTTGTAAGCAAAATGGAACATATGTTCCAAAACTTTTTCTGATAACACGGACATCAGTGGCCCGCTTGCACCTGATTGCTATTTCTTTGCAGGTTCCCAACAGGGTTGATCATATTTCAGGCTTGTGAAATAGTTCTGCTATTTCCTTCCCTCCAGGAATGCTACCCGCCACAGACTGATAGAAAAATCTTGGGGGAATACTGTGTTATGCCCATGTACCAGTGGGGCACACCACTGATACAACGAGAAGCTAGTACTTCCTACAGCAATATTATCCAAAATACTTGTTTCTAAAACATAGTGGGTTAGTGGAGCTCAACAGAAGAAGCTTCAATGACCTGTCCTATTCCAGAAATGAGTATTTTGGATCATTTCCGAAAGTGATCTATAAAACACAGCATGAACTCCATATCTGCTGGCTTGGTTACCACATTTTCACTTAACCACAGTTGACCTTGGACCAAAAGAGAAGTCATAAAGTGCTGTAAAGTGCCAAAGGAAGTCCTGTAAATGAAAACTCTTGTTTTAATAGGGCAAGAAAAATGGTATGCAGAGGTAAGAATGGATGAAATTTGGAAAAAAGAAATTTATATAGTTTATTTGAGTTTATTTTGTGGTTCACAGCTTGCTGTTGCTGCCTGTAGTTTTCAAACATCTGGCATTGTAAACCAGCCTGACAGCTTTGGCTTACAATAATTTGGCTTTTATATTTATTATTGGATGTTGTGCTACTTGTATTTTTTACTTTTTTTATCTTATTCTATCTTATGTTGTTATTGTGAACCATCCCAAGACATCAGTGATGGGATGGTATATAATAGTTTTAAATAAATAAATAAAATAAATATAGAAAATAGTTAAATAAACAAGGGATGTTCTGCTAGGGATCATGTAGCCCCCCCCCCCCCCAATAAGGGATCACTTCTGAGAAAAGTGGAAATTATCAGTTCCTGCGGCAAAGCCCAGTTCATAAAATCAGGCAGTCTTCAAGTAGGCCACCTTGTATACTCATTATGCAATTTCTCATGCCTCGATAGAGCATATAAACAGCCAGTGATGTGCAGTGGTTAGAGCACTGGACTGGAATGTGGGTGATCCGGATTCCAATCGACACCCACAATGAAACTCACTGAGTGGCTTTGGGCCAGTCACAGACATGCCAGTCCATTCTAACTTGTTGTTGTTAGCCGCCCCGAGGCTTCGGCGAATGGGGCGGCATAAAAATGTTTTAATAAATAAATAAATAAATAAATAAATAAATAAATAAATAAAACTTCCTTCACAGGGTCACTGTGAGAATGAAATGGAGAGGAAGAGCAATGTTGCTTCTTCCTTGTAGGAGGCAAAAAGGCGGGATAAACATGCAATTTTTATTCACAATAGTAATGGCCCTTCTTATTTCACCACTGTGTGGATGGAAAGAACTACTGTCATCTAGTGAACTCCCAATATTTTTATTCATTTATTTACTTTGTGATGTTGATTAGTATCTCACTGTCACAGCTACCTGCATGATTAAACCAGCAGTGACTTAAATGAACTTAGAAGACACCAACTTTCCCAAAGTTTTCACCAGGGTCTGTAGCCTGGCCTCTCACAACAGCTTGCTCTGAAGAAATGAACGGGTTGGTCAGGAATCTCACAACCTTTTGGGTAGGTGAGGACATCTGGACTTTGGGAAGAGTGCTTTGGCTGCTCTGAAAGAATGGCTGCCACGGAGGGTGGGCCGTCTTGTTCAAATACTGGTGACCCTGGTGGGTACAGCCAGTCCTTATCCAGAAGCCAGAGTGGCAGGACTAACTCCTCCAAGATCCCAAGTCCTCTTTTTAAAACCCGAATATAGATGGTCCAGGACAGAAGCTCTCCATCTGCCAATATGATAGCCTCCAAGTGTTTCTCCTCTTCTTTTACTCCGAAGAAAAAGACATCAGGCGGGGCAGGAAACCCTCCTGAAAGAAGTGTCTGAAGGTACTTTGCATGCATGGGCATCACACTGGGGACGCAGAAGTAGGTAATCATCCATATCTCCGCTGAATCAGAAGAGTTACCTGCTAGTAACAGGTGACTGGTTCAAAGTGACAGGTACTTGTCTTAGAAGTGGCAGCTTTCCTAAACTGACTTGGTCTAAAACTGGAATTCTCAAACATTCCAATGATTTTCCCAAGTGGCAGCCAGAAATCTTTTCTATGAAGGGAAGAAAACTGTGCATATGACATTGAAGTTACAGCTTCCAGAATCTCTAGGCAAGACAATTATGTATATTAATCATCAGGCTTTTAGTGCCACCTGGTGGCTATGACAGAGTACATGCCTATCAAGCAATTGATGATCACATAAGGTACATTTATTTCTCACTGTATTCTTATGGAACATGTATTTATGTGTCATTTAAACTCTTTCCATGCTGCTTTTAAGAGTAAAATCTCCCCCAAAGTGTCTTTCATAACAAAACCCCATGTAATGGACACTTTAACAAAAGCACAGCAAAAATGAACAAAATCAGCAAACACAAGCAAATAAACATCTAGCCCAGAATGTTAAAATCCAAACCACTATTTCAGCCAAAACCTGAGACAGTCCTACTGAAGGACACTTAGGAGAAGGCTGGAATATATTTTCAAGGTCTTCCTAAAAGGTGACAGTGATGGGGCCTGATGGTCCTTGGGTTGTAGCTCAGCCCAAATAAATGATCCAGAAGGATATCAAAAGCCACTGAAAGAGCCCAAAGAAACAACATGGTAACCCTCTCCCCATCCATTCCTTGGCATAAGTAATCAAGCAACAATGCTATTTCCATCCGATAATCGGGTCTGAAACTAGACTGGAATAATTTAAATAGCCAGAATCATCCAACATGGCTGTCATACTTTGGACCTGCTGGAGAAGGCAACTGTGCTGGGGAAAGTTGAAGGCAGAAGAAGAAGAGGAAGACCAGCTATGAAGGAAGACCAGCAACAACAAGCATCCAACGTTGTCTGGAGATGGAACACCACCATCAATGGAGGTTTCTGGCTCCAATTTCAGCAGGGCTAGTCATATAATCAGGATTTTACTTTGAACTCTAGAAGAACTGCCCCTGTTGCCAAACAGTACCTCCACTCCTTTAAAGTTCAGAGTGAGATCCAGGGAGGATACGTAGCCACCAAGCTCCACTGGTCATCAGGCACTCCAACACTTTGCTCATGGACATAAGATTTGACACTGGATAGTAGTCATTCCAAACTACAGGCTCCAAATTTTGTTTCTTTCATAAGAAACTTAACACTGCTTACTTTAAAGCTGTGGGCATTTATGAACTCCAATGTGTATAACTCATTCTTATTTATTAGTTCTCTTCTACCCAGTCCCTGGGTTAAGAACAAGTTCTGTTCTGAGACCGTTTTTAAGTCAAATTTGTATGTAAGTCAGATCACATATGTAAAAATCAAAGAAAGCACTTACAAAACAATTCCGTATACACCAAAACATCTTAAACACAATGCAACATTTTAATACAGCAAAAATACAGGTCATGAGTACTCGAACTTTGCTGTTGAGCAATTGAGACACACTGGAATTTCTGCTGATTTTTCATTAATGGTAAATGTTAATGGTAAAGTGGAGGCTATGAGCCACATTTTACAAATACCCTTCTCTTGCTGTGTATCCTTTTTTGTTCAGTAGTTCTTTTCTTTATCTGTAGCCTTGATGACACTTTAGAAATCTCACAAGCTAGAAATGTCTACTTGAGGTGATCCTCACGAGGGCTGGTGCAAGACATATTGCTGCCTAAGACACAAGGGCATCCTGATTCATTCCTGATGCAGAGTATGAGTGGATTGGCCGCTTACTCTTACTTAAGCAATGGGAATCATATAAGATTATTTATTCATTTATTTATTTAGCAAACTTATAGGCCACCCATTCGCCTAAGCCTCAGGGTGGCTTACAAATAAATCTACTATACAAATAATCTACTATATCTGAGAGTGGAAGTCAAGTCTGGGAGTCCAGAATAGTCTGTGTCACACGCGCACACGCGTACACATACAGTACATCTGCTCTTCAAGAGAAGGGGTGGTGGATGCATTCTAAGGGCCTGCCATCGATCGTGTGTGTCCTGGCCCATATGATTAAGAATCCCATAAGCTGGGGATGGGCAAGTTGTGAGTCACAAATGTTTTGCCTACAAGTCCCAACAAGCCTAGTCAATGAAGAATGATGGGAGTTATGGGCCAAAACATCTGAAAGGCTAAAAGTTGCTAGCCCCTATGCAAGACATGATAAAGCACTGCTAGTAGTTTTCACGCAGCGTAAATTTCAAACCTAGCACTGTTTGTATTTGGGGTCATTTTGTAACCCCAGATTAAAGTGCTTCAGGGAAGGCAAGTGCTGCACATGGAAGACTTTTATTTGAGAGAATGCTTCCCCCAGGTGGTTTGAATCAGCATGAGAATGGGTTTCAGGTTTCAGATACTACAGATGATGTAAGAATTAGCCTTTCTACAGTTGTGTGTAACAATAAAATCTGTATAACCCAGCTTGGTCTGTTGAACTTTGTTTTGCACAGCAATAGTTTGACCTGCAGACTTCAAACTAGCATTAAAAAGCTTTCCCTCAATGGCTTTTAATTCTGTTTGCTCAAGAATTGAACCAAAACTTTTGGCTTCATGAAGAAACTATGCCCTGTAGTTAATTTCCTTTTGTGCTTCAAAGTGCATCCTTTATTTAGGGGTCAGAAAAGTACCATGCATAATTATTCTTATGGTTAAATGCAAACATCTTGTATCCTGGACACATTTTAATTTATAAAAAGAAAACTGTGAAAAGCAGAAGGCTGAAATTTGGAGACTTTTTTTACTGCCCTAAATTTGACAATGTCCTAGAAAGGCTAGATTGTAAGTCTACTTTTGTAGAAGTTACACACCAAAATGTGAAACTGTGGTTTTCAAGCCTACCACAATGTGTCATGGAATCTCTGTGTGCAAAGCGCCTCTCAAAATGGCATTTCAAAAATGGCCTTCCTTCCATCCCCTATTCCTGGCAGAGAAATTAGAAAAACAGTTTCTCCAGAGAGAGGAGAAATTATCCAATGGTTCCCAACTGGTGGGACTCCCCATGGCAGGGGGTGTAGCCCAGCTTCTTTTTTTATTCCAAGGTTTTACGTTTGCTTGTTTTTGTGCAATCAAAAAAACTCCTGCAAAATGTACAGCAGGTGACACATTGTTACGCCAGTCTTCCGAGAAAAAGGTAGAACTTAGTGCTGTGCGAAAAGGTGGCCTCTAATGTCTTGAAAGTTTTCTTCTCTTCTGAAAGAGGCCTATCATTTTCAGGGTATTTTATATTTTATTTCAAATATACAGTGGTTCCTCAGGTCACGAACGCCTCAGTTCACAACCAAATCAGGTCGTGAACTCCACATTGCGTGGTGACCATGATCGTGGCCGTCTCCCCAAGCCCCCTAGTAGGGAGATAGCCATGATCGCGCTGGGGGTGTGGGGAGATGGCCGAGAGTATGCCCGTTTTTCCTGCAGGAGCGCACCCGTGATTGTGCCCATCTTTTCTGCATGAGCACAACCACGATCTGGCCTATCTTCCCCCTAGCACGATCGTGCCTCTCCCCCCCCCCCCCGCCGCACACGCCAGGATGATGGGTGCGTGCAGGGATGACGGGCGTGATTGTGGTCGTGCTGCGGGGGCGGGGAGATGGCCGGGCTTGTGCTTGGGGTGCGGGGGCGGGTGGAGAGATGGCCACGATCTTTGTTGTTCTTTGTCACTTTGCTTCAAATTTATGTGAGTAAAAAAAATAGTTGCAGAACAGATTAACCTTATTTACATTGAATCTTATGGGGAAATTTGACTTGGCTCATGACCAATTGGAGTCACAACCAGAGTCCTGGAATGGATTCAGTTTGTGAGCCAAGGTACTACTGTATATTGGTAGTGTGTTGGAGCTTACTTGATCACTGCAGATACACTGTCCATTTCTTCTTTTTTCTGTCGTATCCCTTGCCATTGCTCTGCAGTGAGGGATGTGTGAGGAAGCCATGCTGGGAGTGAGATCGGTGGGCTTGGCTCTATTCGCTGTCATGGGCTCAGCTCCCTGAGCTCCAGGCTACTTTGTCATGGACCAAAGTCTGGATTCCTGATGCTTGCAGGGCACCCACCAGGAAACGAGCTTCACGTGTGGTCCAAGCTGGATTCCTCCCCCTGCCCCTTTGTTCGTGCTGCTACCCCTGATGTGGAAGAAGGTCCCTCATTCTGCCAGTTCACCAGAAACGGAGCACAACACAACTGCTGCACAAGCAGTGTTCCTCTTTCACATTACATGCAGCAGCCTTTGTGCTGCCATACGTGACATGGAAGAAGGCTGATGGTTGTGCAGCCTTCATTCCGTGAGTGTTCATGGACTTCCTCTCACCTTAACTCAGTGTCTAAGAAAGGCTGAACATGAGAAGAAATTCATGAACCTGGCAGAGACAGGTTCTGCTGAGTTTTGTCCAGGCACTATCCACAACCTCCAAGACTGGCTATTCTTTTTGTCCAGAAAATCCCTCTGGGAGGAATTATTTCAGGATGCTTCAATAATAGAAGTGCAGGAAGCTACGGAAGCTGCGGACCTCCAGGAAAATTATTGTAGAGTGAAGAAAAGGTAAACACAAGAACCCTGAAACCAACCCATGGAAATGTATCCAGATATGTCCTCCCCTTTGCTTTGCTTTTCAGAACCAATTTCTTTCCTCTCAAACTGAATGAGAATGGCTTGAAAACATGACAGATATTTTTGACACAGCACTAAGTATTCTCATTTTAAAATTGTGTAGTAGTGTCATGATGGATCGTGGAGCTTCATACAGTCTCAAAGGCAAAAAGAACCAGTTCCCAGCCTATGAGGAGTTTTACAATCTAAAATATGGGAGAAGGAAGAAGGCCAAGGTAGAGGGTAAATGCAATTACAAGTATTTTGAAATGGTTGTGGCTGGGAATGAGTCAACTGGCAGGAAGAAAACAGAAAAATTCTGTTTATATAGGTCAGTTAAGAAAGGGTGGCACAAAGGGATGCAGGAGCAGAGGCTGTGATGAGAAAGGAGGTCATAAAGTTACGCATGTCGGCAGGTAGGCCTCATAGTAAAGGCATGACTATTTCTGTTAGATATAGAAAGTAAAGGGAAGCCAATAAAGGGATTTGAGAAGGACATCTCACGACACGAATGTGGGCAATGGTTTTGGATGCAGAGTTTTGGATAGAGGTGAGATGATGAGGTCCATTTATGTGCAATAAAGCTGACTGAGCTACAGAAGAGGAAGGTAAGACGCAAACTGTGGTAGCAGTCAAGGCATGCAATGACCAGAAGTTTCGCTGAGAAAAATGGAGAAATGGGCACATGATTCTGATGTTACACAAAGAAAAGCAACAGAGCTTAGGCACAGACTGACTGCAGGGAGCAAAAGAGGGAGAAGAATTGCCAGGACAGTCAAATAGTTGTATACAGAGTAGAAGGCTTGAGATGGGGGAGGTGGGAAGAAAAGTAGGAATGCAGAAACAGAGGAACAAAGCAAGTTAGAAGGGTCTCCCAGGCCATCTGCTCTGATCTCGGGCACAATCCAGGCCTGCTCATGTAATGACCAACATGTGGTTGTCCAATCTTTCCTTGAACAGCCTCACCGATGGGGCCTCCACCAGGCCCCATGGAAGCCCATTCCTTATCCCAGGGGTCCTAACTATCAGGAAGTACTCCCTGACATCCAACCTGAAACCTGGTTCCTTTAGCCTAGGTCTTTCTTGAGTAGCTCATTCTTGTGCTTGAAATGGCAATGAGAAATCTGTGTAGACATACGTACCAGGCAGAGATGTGAGATAGGACAGAAGGGAGAAAGCTTGTGCCAGATGAGAGTTGCTGGGTGCCATCAGCATATAGGTTGTGATACTGAAAGTTATAGGACTTGATGAGGTCACTCAAAGAGAATTGGGGTCATGGCACCCACTGAGTATGGGTGGGTGTTACAAGGGGTAGAAAGAAGATGAGCTAGAAGAGGAGGAAGAGAATAGCACCAGAGTTAGAGCAGTTTAATGTGAAAGCTGTGTTGAGGTGAGGCCTATTCCATAAGAGTTCTGGCCAGGTTTGAATAGTCCTGACTTCTCTCACCAGACACGCTTCAGATGTGTTGGAATAAATCTCCCATCATGTCCCAGCCAGCATGACACAGTCCAGCTGCCAGAATGCAACTCCTATTACGCTCCAGGATGGCTCCTACCATGTCCCAACATGGTAGGCTGGGGCATGATGGAGCTGCAGTCCAACACATCTGGGGGACACCTGGTTGAGAAATGCTGGAACAGAGCCTTGATAGAATGTCTTTTCCCATTGAGATGGAACTGGGATGCTCTGCCATCGGTGGGGATTGTGCAGTGCGGGAGAAAGAAGACACACAAAAAATAACCCCAAAGGTGCAGCAAAGAATAGAGACAGGGATTGCAAACAGCTGCGATGAAGTACATGATAGGAAAGATCCTTTAAATTATTACTTTTAAAGTGGGGAGGGCACTGAAGATGCTGTCTTTCCACCAAAGATGCTGGCAGGCAAATATTCTATGCAGCCTTCAAATAATAAAGTTCTGTCTTACACGCATAGCGAAGCAGTTCAGTGTTGCGCCTGGTGCATTGCCATCTACGGAGGGATCTCTTGCTGAGAAGCCATCTGCTTGTTCATGGGGCAGAAGGCACTTTCTTCTTTCAGAGACTATCTGCATCCAATTAATCACAAACAGCTGCTGCTGCTTTCCACTAGATCTCCTCCACACCCTCATGACAGGCCTTACACAATCACTTAAATAAAACAACAGCCTGGTGTTGCAAATATGATTTTCTTTCCAGGCAGTATTCCAGAGGGGCCTGACTCCTTCAGTTGCTGAAAGGAGGAAATGGGAGAGAAACAACAATCTCAGTTGCTTTGTTTCCTCCAAAGACAGCTGCGTGTTCACTCAATGTCAGCAAAAATGAGCCAGAAAGAGAAAAGGCTGCTTATAAAGATAGCTTCAGGAGCTGAAAGATGATGTTGCTCTCTCCGTAGCAAGAAACCCAAGCACAGCTGCTGAACCCCAAAGAGGTTTGCATTCCAGAGAAGAGAGACCTTAGCTGGTTTTTAGCATCTGATACTTCTCTAAAAAGGCAGCCTAAAATACCTTTAAAAAAACCCAATATTTAAAAAGAAATAAAGAGGAACAAAGGTAATTATTTCAAACAAAAGTAGGAAGCTCGATGCCCTTGGGGGGACTTAGGGTACAACTATCATAAGTCCCAGCCAGCATCATCAATGGTCAGCGATGATGGGAGTTGTGGTCCACATCTGCAGGGCCCAAGCTATCTAGATTTAGAGAAAGAAGAAAACAGGATGTGTTTTAACCAGGAATCTTCCTAATCCCTATTTCATTTACCACCTTATGAATGTTATATTTTGATAATGTTGGTGGTGATTATAATTGCTATGACAGGAGCAGATGGAATAGAAAGCCATAAGAATTACCTTGCTGGTCAGAAATCAAATGAGAATGAATATAGCTAGAAGGTATGGTGATCAGGAGGAAGTCAATTCCCTTGACACCTGCAAGATGAGAATGTCCTGTGTTTAGATCTTACCTCTTCTCTAAGGTTCTCCCTTCCATTTTATTCTTCCTCAACCCTATGAGATAGGTTAGAATGGAAAATAACAGCTGGCCAAAGGCACCAGCTCCTCCTGGACGCAGACCTTAATGCAGTGGGAACATTTGAAAGTGTTAGAGAAGCCAAGAGCTGTGCTACCAGAAGGCCAGGCTGTCCCACAAGGTTGGTCTCCTAGGAGAGTCACTCAAGGTCAAACGATCAAAGAAGAGGCACCAGATTAAGATGCACCCACCCCCCTCAGGAGTGACGGTCACATCATGAGAATGTAAACCCCTCTGGAGAAGACGGTCATGTGAGGGAAAGTGAAAGGCAGAAGAAGGGGAGGACCAAATATGAGATGGAATGGCTGCGTACTAGAAGTCGCATTCTTGACTTGACAAGAGCTTAGCAGGGCTGTCATGGATAGGACATTTTGAAGGGCTTTCATTCATAAGATTGCTGTAAGTTGGAGATGACTCAATAGCACATACCATCAACAAAATGGCACCAAGTAAGCTTCATACCTGAGAGGAGGTTTGAACAGGGTTATCCTAGTCCAACTCTGACACACTACCCACTACACCACTCTGCCTCTCAGGCCTGCTGTTTTCTAGGTTCGGATGACTCAATGGCTAGGAATGTCTGCATGTTTTTCACTGCAGTTGATGGGATTCTGCAGCCTCACCTTCCTGGAAGGAATTGAAGTCTTTAATCACCCCCCCCCCACCTCAATGTGTCAGTGGCTGCACAAGTTCCATGTTGCAGAACAGACATATTTGGACCAACTAAAACCAGATGTTCCAGCCTTCCCTGACAAGCGGGATATACAGTGTGTGCCTGTGCATAGAGGGGCAGACAAAAATTAGGAAATACTAGTATACAAGTAGGACTTTGCCTGTTTACTTGTCAGTGACAATGCAGTGCAGGTGACTGGATTCTGCATGAACGTCTGAAAGATGTTTCACATTCTCCCTTCTCCTTAGAAGAGGCCCATCTATTCGAACTCTATGGAGAGTCAATCTAATGCTGGCATTTGGTACCCATGGATATCAAACACATGAAGGGTGAGAGATCTGTTCCTACCATCTTAATGATGACACACACATGGGGCACACTCGACAGCTGAGGTATGTCTGAAAGGGATCCCCTTCTACATAAAAGAAAAAAGAAAACAAGAGAGAGTTGAACTTTGGATGTAGTTCTGACACTCCCGCTCAAAAACCTCAGTTCTACCCTGTGGGAGGTGATGGACTAACATCTCTTTTTTGGCTTTGGATCCAGCAAAACTTATTCCTCCAACGCTCGCTTTGCTAGAACGCCTGTGATTTGTCAGACTGGTATATCTTGTCCAAAGTAAAATACTCTCCAAAAGAAAATAACCCTCCATGCAGCTGATGAAGAGGACTGTAGTCCACTATAACTAATGTCATATGAAATCAATCCTTACAGTGCCAGAAGGCTCTATGTTGCTTTTGCTGTAACAAATACCTCTGGAAATGGTTCCAAAATAAACAACAAAAATAAATAAATAAATAAGGAGGAATGATCAACACTTGGATTCAAGGCAGAAGGAAAGTTTTCACAGTATGCAGTTAAATTATGGAATGCTCTGACATAAGTGAAGCATTAGCTGTGCTCACATGACATGGCAAACAGCCCAGTAGTTTCCACAGAACATGGATTTTCGCCCAGACTTACCAGTAAGATGATCATGTGTTTACCTGAGCAAGGGGGTTTCTGAGTTGCCCACTCCAGCCTCCCTAGACATCCTGGCAGCCCCTGGAGGTGACATCTCCATCCTTCCTCCATCCTTGCCTGTGGACCACAGCCTCATTCTCCTGACTGATCCACTGCAGCCCTTCCCCTCCCAAGTGCACCTGCACATCTGTGGTGCCCCCCAGCTGCTTCAGTTCCCACAGGTGTTTTTATTCAATGAAAATAGACCATTGCAGTGATTCCTATTTTCCTCCACCTATTTTCACACTGTCTCCCTGTTTCCAAAAGTAAAAAGGGGAGATGGACACAATGGGAATAAAGTGGCCAAGACCAGACCTACTTGCAAGGCTCAGAACCCGAGTGATCATGCATCTGGAAGGCCTCTGAACTTCCTAAAAGGGCTACTTGGCTTTGCTGCAGCGACATGGACCTCTGCAGTGGGTATTTTGCATTCCTGGCCCTGCCTCCAGCCTTGGCTTGTGTCTGACTCCTGTGTGCTCCTTGTTTCTGGTTGGAGCCTGCCATGCATGCCAGGGACCTGCTCTTCACCTTCCTTGGCCTGGCCTGTGTGTGTGGCCCTACTGGGCCTTGCTGGCACTTGGGCTCTCTTTGTACCTGGACTCTGCCTTTGTGTACCTGGACTCCTGAATTTCTGCCGAGGCCTCCATTCCTCTCCAGCTCCTCTGGCCCTGGAGCTCCAGCTGCCCATATCCCAGAGCTAAGAGGAGCTTCTCCAGTGTAGGAATACATCTATCACTTAGAAGCCTGAATGGTGATGGTTGGGAAAATTCAGATAAATCCTGGCAGAAAAGAGATGCTTATGTGTCTTTGTGTTATAAAATGCCTGCACCCCTTTCTCAGGAAGCACCCAAAGAAATTCCAAGCCAGGCTACTGTTTGGCATTTGCTGTTACTGGTACAGCAAGTGGGACTTGATGGCTTCCCCAGGAAGCTGCCAGGGCTATTGCTTTGCTGATCAGTAACAACTGGTCAGGCTGCCAGGTTAACAGCATTGCCATCACCTTCAGTTGCATGCCAAGACTCATGATAATCCCATGATCGTTATGTTACTCTCCTGCAATGGAATGCCATTGTACTGAGCCCCCACTGCAGCCCTCCCACCTTCCTCTGACTGTGTTCACCTTATTTCATCATCAACTGCCCAACTACTGGGCCCATGTGACTCAGAATCTATAAAATCCTCTGTATATGCTCTAAAAGCTTGTAGATGGCGGTGAGAACTACTACCCAGTAGCATGCTATCATAAGGGACTGCAGGGGTCCTGGGTGATCTTTCCCTAAACTGCTGAGGTTCAAGGCAAAAGGGGTCTTTCATAGCTGAACCTGGCTTTCTTTGTTGTGGCTGCCATCGAGGTTTTCCCAACAGGACCATCTATGTGGGCATGAACTGGAGAGTGCCCTGTGGAAGGGGAGAAAAAGTGAATGATGCAACCTAAAGCACACTTACTTCAGAGTAATACTACTGAGCTAAATAGCACTTTCTTCTGAAGTGTTGTTCAGCATTTGGGATGAAAGACCTGGGCCCATAGCTATGAGTCTGGGGACTCTTTTACTCTTCATCGGTGTTGAGGTGGCCAGAGAAGCAAGGAATGGGAGTCAGTATTCATCTTTCAACATGGGATCAGGGGGCTCATGTCCTCAGCAAAGGGAGAAGGCATCCCTTCCACCCCCATGCTGAAGCATAGCTGCTGAGCATGCACAGAGTGGCCTCCGTGAGCAATACAGGCTCCTCACCAACCACAAAGCTGCCGAGTGCTGACCACTGACACTGGCTCTCATCTCCATCTTGTAGGGATGTGGAGGGGGGACGCTCGGAGGGACACGCTGTCAGTGCCATGCTTCATGAGCTCTGTCAGTGGCTCAAAAGGCAAAAGGAGCATCCAAGTTGCTGGCAGTGTGATGAACCTCATGATTTCCGGGTTTGGAATATGAATTTGCTTTCCTTCAGAAAAGCTCAGATGGCATACAAATGAAGCATTTCTTTGCCTACAGCTGGAGATGTAAACACAGTTCTGTCTGTGAACAGAATTAGTCTGTTTTTCATTCAAACTCTCAACTGGCAGAGTTAAACAAGCAGAGCAAGATGTTGATGGTTCCAGTTAACTACTGGCAGAGTTCAGGAACATGGTACTTGGAATACTAATTGCTGGAAGGGGGTAAAACAACAGGAAGAGCATGTGACTTCATGACCTGCTTTTAGGCTTCTTGAAAACATTCAGCTGGCCATGATGAATTGATTAGATACTGTGTTCTGATGTACTTGAAAGATTGATGTGGCTCATTTCTCCAGAATTCTGCATTGATTTCATTATTATTTACCAGATTTCATTCTCTCTCTCATATAGATATATACACATATATGTTGGCTTAAGCATAATTGTTATGACATATATTTTGGTCTTTGAAACAGGAGCTTCTTGTAATGCTGAGGAGTGAACTTCACAGCAGGTTTGCTTTGGGACATAAGGAGGATAAAACAAAAATGAAAAATCAGCAGTTTCAAAAACTATTTGTGGTGATGCTGGTGGCAATTTGATACCTCACGAAAACGTAAGCAGCTAAGATCACAGTGACATTTGGAGCAGGGCCAGAACACATGATCTCGCTTGCCCTCCACGTGTTCTTTGCATGTAAGTAGGGTTGGGGGTGAGATTGTGGCTAGGGTTATGGGTCCTTCTGTCAGGAGAATGTCCTGACAATTTCATGTACTAATTATTACAGGATAAGGTATTTTGGTTACAGAAACACTGGCAAGTTGCAGGGCAAACTTGTACAATCGGTCAGTAGCCACTTCTCTGTCTCCCTCCGCTTCAAGGCCAGACCTACTGCTAGCCAGGGAGGGGTGGCTACCTCTGGTGGAGGATGCTGTGGGACACAGAGGAGCTGCAAGGTGGTGGCCAACAGTACAATGGGTGGCCTGCTCTTCACCCCTCCAGCTAGTCTGCTGCCCTCAGGTGCGGTGGATGATGCTGACCCATCAGCAGTGTCTCAGGAACATTCAGCTCTCGCTCTCATTGGCTCCTGTGTTATGTGAATGGGACATCTTTCCTTCAGCTTAGTAAAATGCCGTGACTTGGCCATGCCACAGTGGGCCCACAATAGGAACCGAGACTTCTCTAGGCTGGTTGGACAACCTCTGCCTGCAGGATTAGGTCCTTGAACTGGACTCTGCTTCCTCCTCCTTCAAGCAGAGTCTCAATTACTGCTGAACTGAAACTTCCCAGACTTTTTCTGAGAAATGTCTGGTTATTTTCTTGTCCTGACCTGCGAGAGAAAGACGTCAAGTCCACTGGGGAGAAATGAGATTGAAGGTGTTCTTCACCCTTTTGAGCAGTAGGCAGGCTTTTTACCTGTGTGGAGTACCATGGAAATTAAAAAATGGTGCCCAAAGTGTAAACATCGAAACTTTTGTTGCTACTTACAGCAGGAGCTGGAAACTAAGAAGCAAGAAGGACTGCTGCTGCCAGCAGTTTAGGTAAAAATAAAGAAGCTGGGTAACTATCAGGGCAAATGGCATGTCCCACCTCTAAGAAACTAATAATTTGGAAAAATTAAGCAAAATGGTCACTCAATTTCTCTTCCACAAATAGGGTGAAGAATTTAAGGTTCCTTTTGCCCAAAGCTCCAGCACCTAACCTATTAAAACTTGCATTTTATTGAAACTCCTGTTCACCTCTGCCAGGACAGTGAGTGAAAGCATACATATGCAAGATCTCTTCTCCTGTCCTTGGAAGTATAAATAATAGCTCTGGGTCTATAAATATTTATTACAGTATAAACTACTCTTTAGATACACTGCACAGCTTTGGAAGAAGAGTATTTACATAATCGGCGTGTTCTCCTAATATAGCCAAAGCCCAGCTATCCTGTGGTTACATCATATTTCCCTCTTAGCTGCATATGCTTGCAACTCTGTGTAATATGTTCCTTGGATTTTGTATTGGAAATAATGATTAAAAAATCACACATTTCTCTTCAGTGCTCTTTTTCTGTTTCCAACTGCAATTTATTGTTACTCATTTGCCTTTTTCATGTTTTTCCTTTGCATTTTCCCTTACATCAAAATGCAAATTTCTGTCACTCTTTTCTTAATTCCAAATGTGTTTTCTTGACTGCTTCTCTGACTTCTTAACAGATGTGGAGTGCAAGGCATCTGTGGCCATCCTCTAGATGGCCAGAGGATTCTTTATTTATTTTATTTATTTATTAAAACATTTCTATGCTGCCCCTTGCCGAAGCCTCGGGGCGGCTCACAACATCTTCAGATTACCAGCTACAAGGATGGAGCACTTCTCCAACCTCACGGTTGAGGATCTCTACTTCCTTCTCCCCTTGCAGCTGGCTTGCAAAGAACTGAGGCAGCTGCTCCTCCCAGATCATAACACTGACCTCAGAGAAAGGTGTTTAGGGTGTTCGGAAGGGTGGAGAGAAAAGGAGACCAGCACCACCAAGATCTGGCAAATCTTGGCAGCTCCTCCATCGCCTTTCCTCTGCTCCAAACTTGGCCACCTAAGAGTTCTGCAGAGTCAGGGGAGCACATAAGTGATCTTCCATAGGATGCCTGCCATTGTCTGAGTTTGGAGGTCTCTGGGCATCCCCAGAGGATTCATCCTTAGGCTGCAGTCAGATGTATGCTTAGAAAGAACGAGCTCTGCATCTCCCAGCATGCCTGAGCCTGGCATATCTAAACTAGGGATGTGTGAGGAATCTGTTTTGGGAGTGGGGATCTCTCCGATTCCCTGGGCTGTGCACCCCAGACTGGTTGTCTTTGACAGTGGCATAAGTCTGACTTCTTGGCAAACACATCCCGTGTTCGAAGGAGATCTCCAGAAACTGAGTCCCACATTAAGGATGCACAAGTGGTGTCCCTGTTCTGCATCACATGTCAGTTGTGTGACCTTCATCCTGCGAGCATTAAAGGATTTCCTCTCAGCTTGGCTCGGCTCACTTTCTAAGTCAGAGCTGAGCAAGAGAGGAAGTCCACAGATGCTAGAGGGACACATTCTGCAGGGCTGTGTGCATTCCTAACCTAAACATGCATAGGAGTATGCATTTAATTAAAATATCTTGCACCTCACGTAAGGAATTGGGCAACCAGCTGTGTTTTTAGTCTTTTCCTGGCATCCCATACTGCATTTCAATTCATTCACAAATAGTTTTTCCATTTATATAACAAAGTATATTTATACACCAAAAAGTAATAGCTAATTCCCATAAAGTTCCTGGAAGTTTTTTTCTAGCCATTTGTGTGGCTTCTCCATCTTACTTTTCTGTGACTGGGCCATTATTCAACAAATCAGCCTTCCTGAGAAAGAGGTGACATTTCCCCCTTCCTTCACTGAAGGAGAAAGGTCACCTGCTGAACCTATCTGCATCAGTCTGGTCCTAAAGTCATAGGATTAGGGACAATAAAAACAAAATGGAAAACATTCAAGAATTTAGGAATTTTAAAGAATCTTATTGTAAATAATCCATAGAACTGTCTTGATCTCAGGGACATTTTGCTCTTTGCAAATCTGCCAGTTAAATTATTTGTCATCTTGACTTGATTAGAAACACCTTTCTGTTGTTACACCAGATGCACAGGGAGTAAGAACATGGAAACGCTCCCTGCTGCTCACCCTTGACCCCGTGTGTTCAAACGACTATGTACACACATGTTACATGCATGCACACACAGAAGTACAGAATCTTCTCTGATTGATTAAAAGAGCAATCTTATGGCACCTGGACACCAAGTGGAGGGCCGTACATAATCTGAATTCCCAGATCCAAGGCTGGAAACAGAGTTCCTACCTTGGAGCTGGGATGCAATTCTCAGATCTTGACAGACATCTCATTCTAGATGGGCAGCAAAGAGGCATTCTGTGGGGAGGAGATGGGAGGAGGCTGGAGCCACAAGGATATGAGGGATCCTGACAGCACTCCAGACTCCTTCCTGTCAGCTCCAAAATGCCTCTGCTAGATGTCTGGAAACCACCATTAGCTAAAATCCAGAGCAGGAGTAGAGATCCAGCTTGTGGAGGAGATCAGGGGCTTATGGGCATGGGGGAGGCCATGGCCAGGACTGCACCCTTCCAGCCTGTTGGTGTTACTGTTGCTGTTCCTGGCCATCAAAGTTGCCTCTGATTAATGGTAATCCTATGAATGATCGGCCTCTAAAATGCCTGCCTTTGGCAGTAGCAAAGAGCAAAGGAATCCAGTTCGGGGCGGGGATCTGTTGGATTTCCTCAGCTCAGCTCAACTCTGGCCAGCTGCCTACCTCAGACCTAGTGTTTGCATGGGCATCTGGCAGGAAGTGAGTCCAAGCAAGCCTGTGAGTCTGGTTTGTGCACATTCGACCTGCTGTGCAAGCAGAGCTCTACCTCTGCACATCAGCGCACTTTGTGCAAAAACATGGGTACTCTGCATACTTTGAGTAGTTTTACACAAAGAAGTGTCCCTCAGTGGACTGGAGAGTTTGCAGACTTTATCTTGGCTCATATCCTGTCCGGGTTGAGCACAGAAGAGAGCTGGAATCTGGCCGGATCATCTCCTCTGTACAGTGACAGCCCTGCTCAGCTCTAGTGAAGCTATGACTTTCTTTAGAGAATCAATCCCAAAGTTAATCTTCCTTTGACTTTTTCTTCTCCAGAAAGTCTTGACCTCTCAGTTTCATCACTGTTGCTTCCAGATCAAGTTTGTCTTCCTGTAAGTCTAGAATATTTGCAAGGTATCCCCCCCCCCCACCATGTTTCAAGCACATTCATTTTCTTTTTGTCAGCCTTCTTCACAGTCCAGCCTTCACACCCATGCATTGTGATCAGGAATAAAACAATGTGGATGATTTAGGCTTTGGCTTCCAGTGAGCATCTTTACACTTGATTATCTTTTCAGGTTCCTTCAGTGCAAGTCTTGGTCTTCTTCAAATTCCTTCACTGCAGTGCCTGCAGGTTTGTATGGCTGATCCTCCCTTGCTGCATTCTTGTATGAATGGCTATTGGTGGTTCTTGTTCTATTAGCCATGGATGGGGGCTACTGTCCTTCCAGGACAACTGTAAGTTGGAGCAGAAGTCTATCTCTGCTGCTTCTCTGACTAATGGATGAAGCCAATAGGGTCTCCCACCTGCCTTTGAGCAAATTGCAGTAGAATGACACAGAATCATAGAATGAGCCGGAAAGGGTCTCCTAGGCCATCTAGTCTGACCCCCAGCTCCAGCTGGGTCTACTCATGACATGCCTACTATGTGCATGTCCAAGAAAAGGGAGGAGGGAATTGGATACAAATTGGATAATCTGAGGTATCCAATTTGTGCTAATCTGGTGGCTAGCCCAATTTTTTTAATGCAGAAATTGAAAATGGAAGTCTGTAAAGTGGATTGCCTCCACAGTAAGTTGGTCCCAGTGCAGGGTTGGCAAGGCAGACCTTGAGGTGCTGGATTGTGAAAATATATCAGATTTGTACCCTCTTTCATTACATTCTTCTCATATTCCTACACACATTGATGTTATTCCTGATTGGCAGGGGCACTGCTTTCACTGGTGCTGGCTAGTGCAGAAGCCAAAGTGTTCTCTACTTCTGGTCTCAAGTTCCGGGACAACTGACAGTGTGAGCTGAGTGCTTTTTCTGCAATTCTTTTGCCATGCATCCATCCTATAGATGCAACTCGGCAATTAACCAGAGTTAATTTAATTAACCTGAGTTACACTCTCAGGCAAATGTGTACTGGTGTGCAGTTTGGTAGTTCTGCTAAATAAGAAGTTTGCTCTGAAAACGGTTCAAGTTTTGTTTTTTGCAAATCTACCTTCCATTTGCCCCACACAAGGAAGGCTCTATTGTTGTCACACTTGTATCAACTATCATTCTATGCAGGGCTTTTTCTGAATGGTGTTCCGGCATCCGTTTTTTGACGGATTTTTCCAAGTGATTGTGAATCGCCCTGTTGGGCATAGCAGATCCGCGGCAAAAATCATTAACATAGTGCTTGCGGGCTGCTTGTGTGTCAGCGCTGATTGTTGGCGCTGATTGTGAGGGTGCTGCTCGGCTTGGGACGCTGCTCGGCTTGGGACCGGTCGTGTGGCCGTGCGCTGAGTGCTTACTGCCGGCGGCGACCATTGTGTAAAAGTGTGACCCCAAGAAGTGAGTTTTGGCACTTTTTTTTTTTTTTTTTTACAAAAAAAGCACTGATTCTCTGTATTGCCATAACTTGCAATTTAATATTAGGACTACAAAACCAATGATTCATTGTGTTCAGAATCTGTTCACAATGATCTGTCTCAGTGCACACCTGAGATGCTCTTGCTGAATTCTCAGCATGTATCAGAACTTTAAACATTTCACATTGTTCCTGCATCCAGTTAATTCATATCATCAGAATTTCCCTATGAATAGATACATTTTAATAGGAAAAATATTATTAGTATATATAATTTGACACAGCATTTAAATGAGTGTCTATTGAAAAAAAATAAATATGGCTTTGGTGTAATTTTGACATGTCTGTGTTAAACAGCATTAGTCCTCATTATGGATTAATGAACTGAAAATTTTTAGCAGTAAGGTAAAATCATCTTTACAGACTCATCTGCAGCACAGAGTACAATTTTAAAATTACTTCATATCCTTGTCACTTAATATCGATGCGTCTGTGCCTTTGCATGGAACGAGTGTAGCACTGTTGTTAAGATGGTGACCCTACAGGCCCTACACACTGACAGGTACTTTGGATTCAGGGGTCTGAGGCTAGAAGCGGCATCTGTGTCTCGGAGCTGGGAATCCGCACTGCAGTCCCCCTCCCCTCCACTGTAGCCAGCGCAAAAAGAGCCATGCTGGCTGCCTTTCCGAGGTTGGAAGCATGACCTTGCAAATGTTCCATGCAGCAGGAAGCAGAGCAGATGGCAGAGGGCAGGTTCCAGTGTATTGTCTCTTCCTTGCTGCTCCCTTGCCTTGCCTGTAGTCATGAACCGGTTTCTGCTGAAAGGCTGCTGCGCAGACTCATTGTCTAAGCCCCATGGAATTGATGGGTCTTCCTACCATTGACTAAGCATATGTTAGGACTATACTGTAAGGCTAAAATCTACACTCACTTAACTGCGAGTGAATCCCACTGAACACATATACAAGATTTTGTTGTGAGCTACACGCCAGAAAGTCCCTAGCTTGAACCTCGGCCTTAGGTACGCCATGTTCTCTTTCTCACCTTCAGTTCCCCACCTGGATTATGGGGCATAATAATGTGGGTTTACCTTGCATGACGTTTGTAGATACTAGCCAGATACTATGGCTGGGTTCACATGTCATGACAAGCAACCCTTCATGGTTTCCATGGTGCGTGTTTGCTTTTGCCTGAATGTGCCTGACAGAGGATTAAGTGGTTTCTGGACTAGCATGATCTCCATTCTCTTTGTACAGCTCCTTCAGCAGCTGCTGCTCTTTCCAGAGGACTCTATTGCAGCTACATATGAGGACCATGGAAACTGCGATTGCCAGGTTCAGATGATCAGAGAAACCATGGTGAAGCATGGAAACCACCAAACAGTCCATTGTTTCTGATCATCGTTTCCAAAACCCAAATGTGCCACGGTGCAAGAACTCAACAGAGTTTGGAGACCATCTTGTGCACGAAAACAAGAGAGACACAAGAAACCATCCTGGGAAAGAAGCCACTGTGGCTTGTCATGTTGTCGGAACCTGCCCTATTTGTGAAATACTTTGGACACATGAAAGCACTATAACAGCATCTTTCATTTCTCAAGTAGCCACTGAACTAACCAGTGAAACCCCCAAATGAACTACCAGGGCTGCTTGGGAGCGTGGCAAATTACACCAATGCCCAAATACAGCTTTTGAGAACAACCCGACAAGATTATCCTGTGAGTGCAGGATGAAACAGACTTCCAACATTCTTCCAGATGAAAACAGCCTCAAACTATCCCTGAGTCATTATTTGACCAACCTCACTCTTGCACAGTGACTAAAGGAAAGGGAAGGTGCTATTATGGTCAAGCAATGAAAGAGTGGATCTTATAATATGTATGTGCAAAGAGGGCAGACATATGAAGGGATGCTTTTTTAAAAAAAGAAGCAGGCACAGTTGTCATAGCAACCTCCTCTTTAGCCAGCAGGATAGCTAGCATCAGATGCCTATGAGCAGAAATGATGCTTTCTGACACCTCTTTGCTGAAAATTAGAGATGACCAGTTTGTAAGTTTTTAGGACTAAGGATGGGTGACACTGTTCCTCATTTCTCCAATCTTCAATTCATCATGAATTTTGATAATTTTCCAAACTTATATTTGCTTGACCCAAACTTTGACAAAAGAAGTTTGCATTAAAATGCATACATATTTTATGCAAATTCATTCCAGTAATCTGCCTTTGCATGCATTGATGCCAACCAGGCACATGTTGCAAGCACATTCCCCAATATAATGCATTTGTGGATTTTTTTCACAATGTATGCATTTTTGTTTTCAGATGTCAGCACATATTCCTTTGCCTGGATTATTCCACGACAAAGAATGATTTTGAAAGAATTTCAAAGGATTACCAGTGTATTGTTTAGACAGACTGAAATTAGGTAAATTCAATTCATAATGTAATTCTGAACAAATTTTCCCCCATTCTCACCAAGGACATAAGCTGAAAGTCACTGCAAACATTTCCACATTCATAATTACAATATATCAGAATGACTGTGCAGATGTGTTTTCCCTTGCAGAGAATCAGGAAATTACAATGCATGCAGAATGCCAGCATCAGGGAGTCATCAGGGAATTATTTGGAGCCTATTCTTCTTGTATCTCTCCAGTGACATTAGCTCTCCATTAGTTGCCAAGCCTAGTTTGGAGTGCTGGTAACGGCTTTTCATTCTATGGATCCTGAATGTGTGGTGGAATGTGTCCTTCCATAAGATCTTCAAAGAGCATATGGATTGGTGAATGGCCTTTTCTGAATTTAGGCCAATGGGACAGGGCCTTCTCTGTGGCAGCATCCAAGCTCAGGAATTCCATCACTTCACTTGACACTCTCCCTCTCAACTTCCATCAGTTGCTTATTCAGTCATTCATTCATTCATTCATTTGCTTGCCCAATTATTTCTGAGTTGCCTTTTGGCCCCAAAGGGAACTTATCATTCTAAAAGAATTTGGAACCAATCACTGATTGCAAAAAGGACCAGGAGAAAAGGTCCTGAGAAACAAACGGAAAGTGCATCTAGTACCTTTCAGGTGCACCTTCCACAATGCAAACAGGTCTCCAACCTCAGAGCCTAGCCTGCACTCAACATATGAAGGGAAGAGCCATGAGATTAGCGATTTTGCCTCAACTCATGCCCTCTATTTCATCCCGATGGGCATTTTTAGCCTCGTAGAAAGAGTCTGGGACACAGCCTTGCTGCAGCATAAGAAGTCAGCCTCAGCCTCCTCTCCATCCTGCTGCCCCAGCATGCCCTGTTCCCATTCCTTCTCTGAGCCCACTTGGTGGCCTTGGAGAAGCAGCTGGCGTGGTTGTTTTTTTCCACGCTGGGTGCAAGGGAACGGTGCAAAAACTCAACCTGTTTTCAGCTGGGGGCAGTATAAAGTGTTAATAATAATCATAGACTCATGACTGTCCAGGTGGCTGTCCAGGCACTTTTTGAATGTCTCGAGTGAGGGAGAGCCCACAGCTTCTCAAGGGAAGAGGTTGCATTGTCACACTGTGCTGACAGTCAGGAAATTCTTCCTGGTGTGTAGTCTAAACCTGGTTTCTTTTAACCTGAGTTATTATTCTGTGTCCTGCACTCCAGAATGGACAAGAAGAGACCTTGTCCCCCCTCTTTGTGAGAGCCTTTCTTACAACAAATAATAAAAATAATGCTATTAAAATATGTTTATATTTGCATCTATTCATATAAATTAGCATATGTAAATCAGTACCCCAATCTGACCCCTCTTTTTGGGTGGTGGGGTGATAATTTCCTCTTTTTCGATGATGGACAACCAACCTTTACTTAGGGGTACATACATAACAAAGGACCCCTTATATTCTCCAGCACATCTGTGAAATATGCAAGACCTGGATATTGTCATCCGGAATCTTTCTTTCTGGCTTGCTCACAAAAGAAGCTCACGTGTTTGCCCAGAATGAGAAGCACGAGAGATGTGCAAAGGGAGAATAGACCGTTATCCCCCCAAAGATGTCGTTCTCCCCCACAAATTTTTCCTGCAACCTTTAGATGGCGCTGTGCCCTTAAAATAAACCAAAGGCAAATGTTTTTATGTAATGCAGGGCTTGGAGAGCAGGCCGGTTGCATGTCAAACACATGGTGTGGAAGCCTCTTGCTTTGTTTCCTTTTCGCACAAGTGCCAGCCAATGTGTGCCGTCGCTTTTGCACTGGAGACAAAACAGGGGGCTTTTTGTGCCCGAGCCAGCAGCCCTTCAGTGTTACATGCATACATTTCTGCAGCTGGAAATCTAATCCTAGTGGAAAGAAAACTGCTGGCAAACTCCCCCAGCTTTCCAGCTAACCTGCTACTGCCCTTGTCTTGGCAAGCCATGCTCACAATCCCTAACGGACAGTTATTCATGGCTTGTGCTGACTAATATTTCCTGTGCTTGGGGCCTGTGACTTGCTCTCTGCGTGGCTGCATATAACCATATTTGTTAATCGGTCCGTAGTATTTTCTTTTGTTGGTTTGGCTAAACAAATTCTCCCCTATCTTGGGAAGCAGGGCGACACTTTATTACTTCCACATATGGCTCTGAAGGGCTGTGATACAGAGGAACACAATGTGCTTAAGCCAACGGGAAGCTTAAAAAAAGAAACATGTCGAAAAGCCTTGAACAAACTTGTTTGTCTTCCCACCAAGTCTCTTGTCATTCGCTCCAGAACACCGGCTGCGGATTTAAATGCTGGAGTGAAACCAAAGGAGAAAACTGCAGAGAGAAGCATGAAAAAGAAAAACCATGGAGCTGTCGAGGTTCCATGTGGCATTTCTGTACTCTTCGTTTTGACAAGCCAAATACCGCTAGGGAGTAACCTCCTGTCTGTGGTGAGCAGAGTTGCCCCAGCATCCTTCGGGGGTGAACTCATGCTTTTAAAACAACTCAGGGCCTTCAGCCAATGATCTGTCAGCTTGTTTCCAAATCAAAATGGGATTTCTCACCTCTGTACATCCTGGCTCTGTGCAGCTCTCTTCTCGCTGCTGTCATTTTCCTTCTCCTCAGAATCTTCCCTTTTGCTGCCCTCTTCTTTCCCATTCTTCTCAATTCATTCATCTTCCATGACTGACTGCTCCTTTTCCAGACCCTCCTGTTCCACTGCCATTTTGGTCTACCACTTTATTCTTCTATACCTGATTTTGGCATAGACTTCTCAAGAGGGTGGGCGACTTGTGACCTGCCAGATGTTTTGGCCGACAGCTTCCAGCATCCCACACCTAGCTGTGCCAGCTTGGGCTCATGCAGGGCAGAAAGTCCAAACAGGAGAAAAGTCCAATAATAATAGGAAGCCCACCATTGGCAACCTTTCCTCCTTGTACCCTTCCACGTGGTGCCACACCTGTTTCTTGCCTAAGGGGTTGCACAGGTGCTTTGCTTGCTGAGCACCCCACACGCATCCTCTGCCCGCACAGGTGAAAAGCATCCTTGGGATGGAGCTTCTCTGCCCAAGACCTTGCAGAGCCACTGCCCATCAGAGCAGGCAATGATGGCTTCAAACGTCCAATGCCCTAAATATATATGCATCAGCTTCATGTGTTCAGCCCTGACCTGCAGCAGCATTGGATGTAACAGACATTGAGGGGCAAGGAAGCAAGCACATTGTGCTTCTCATTCCGGGCTTTGCCGTATAATCCCAGTGGAATAGCCTAGCTCTCAGGAATATAGACACAGGGTGTTTTGCAGCCTTATGCGGTTGTTAGTGCAGGCACACCAATTGGTCACGGGGACTTAATTTAGTCATAGTGAAGTCACTGGGTCTATTCTAACTTAGGCTAAGCATGCAATCCTGTTTAGACAGGAAAAAAGCAGCCTACAATGCCCTTCATTACGCAGACAGAATTTTTCCTAAATACATGGACAGAATTGTACCTGAAGTCTCTCCCATCCCATGTTGCTTCAGTTTTAGTTCCTTTCCACACAAATATGTATAATCAGGACAATTTTTTGGGCAATTCAATAGGAGTAGGCAGGAGAGGTGCCCAGCTTGCCGTGTGAGACACTAGCCATGTCCTTAGAGTTGTGGGCCCTTAAATTTGCATGAGATGACGTGGCACACTGCCTCATTGCTTCCCTCTGGATATCCTTAACTTACCTCAAGTCTTTCTTTCGCTGGATGATGGGAGAAAAATAATTGAGAGTTACCTCTGTTTTTGACACCAAGCAGCATTATCTCCATTTTCCAGCTCACCTGATGTGATCTTTTCTGCGTACACGAAAGCCTCAGCTATTTCACTTAATTTTAAAGTTTCCTGTATAAATGAGCGTGGGTGAAAAGGTGACATACTAATAGGCCTCACAGCTGCTGCAAAATATTTTCCTTGGCCACAGTGAGGAACGTGGAAGGCCTTGCTGCATGCCATTATCGCTCCTACGGAATACAGAGAATTCGGGCAGAGAAGAAGTCATCCTGGCCAGAGCTCCAGGCTGCTGCCTGCTCGAAATCGCGTTCTGTCTTGAGAAATCTTGCTGGAGTTGACGGCACAGAAGGGGTGGGCTGCATGAGGAATGTGGGGTCTGATTTGGAACACATTGTTCTCTAGAGGTAAAAATGGCATGGATTTCATTCCAGAGCAGGCATTTCTCACTGCAGCACCAGTGTTCAGGGGACTTGGGGGGAATCTGGTGGCGACAGGCAGGTATGTGAGGGGATGTCACATGGAGGTGGGTAGAGATCTGTTCTCCCCTGCAGAGGAAGGCAGGTTGCACTCCAATGGAGCCAAGCTCAGGGAACCAAGGTTCAATTTAGATACCAGGAATCACTTCCCGACAGTTTGGACCCTGAGGGTGTGGAATGAGCTTCCACGGGAGGTGGTTGAGGCCCATTGGTGAGGGTGTTCAAGGATAGGCTGGACATGCACATGATGGGCATGTCATGAGCAGAGCTGGCTGGAACCAGGGGTCAGACTAGATGGCCCGGGAGACCCCTTCTGACTCGCTCTGTTTCTATGACTTAGTTGTCAGGTGCTGGCAAATTCTGAATCAACACCATAGCACTTCAGTCAAGGGAGGAGGTGGGAGTTTGAGGCAGGGGGTGCTCAGCTCTGTGACCGTGCCTGCTAGCACTGAGGCAGCCCCCTCAAGCAGGCATCTCCTGAACACCTTGCACCACTTCAATGGAGCTCATGAATTTAGCCAAACACTGATGCCACGGAGTGACTGCTTTGAAGGGGGATGATGTGCTGAAGGGGGATCCAGGCCTTTACCCCCCACCCTCCCCGGAGATTCCATGCAGAAGACTTGGATCACTGGGAAGCCCATTCCCAGGCATCCATCATCCTGCACTGGGTTGGCTCCATAATAAGGGTTTTAGGCATCACAGCTAGAACAGGTTTTTGCCCAATGGGTATTATCTCCTGGAACATTAAAATAGGCTCTGATATGATTACTGAAAATATGCGTGAGTTGGGAACATAGGACTGGCTCGCTGCATCAGCTGGAAGACTTGTTTGCTACACTCTGAGAGTGGCCAGTCAGTCACCTCTTGCAAGCTTAGAGCTGGTCAGGAAGGTGAGCTCCTTTGACCCTTCCCTGCCAACAGCTCCCGGTACTCAGAAAAACGTTGCCTCTGAGCATGGAGGCTTGATTAGCGATCATGACAAATGGCAGTTGTCAGACCTATCCTCTGTGAATTTGTCTTAAACCTTTCTACAAAGCCATCTTTGCTAATGATGAGCACCACATCTTATGCCAGTGAATGCTATAAGTTCATTATGTCCTGGCATGCAGCAAAAGCTCCATTAAATCTTGCTTAGTGCAATCTCCTAATTATCCATATTCCCAGGGTGTCCCCTCACAAAGAGCTGAGAATGAGATAAACAGAAAACAAGATCCCTGTTTATCTACACATTCACAGAGATTGTATTGTTTTTAGCCATGCTGTTCTAATGATGCTTTAAAATGAGTACCCGAGTCCTAATGCTCCACAAATATGCAGCTTCCATGCCTCAATGTTAGCAATGGAAGTAGCTGCAACTGTACATTTCTTTGTGCGTCTGATGCCATCACTGAAGTGAAGAAAGCATGGCGCTGTGCCCAAACATTATGGTGATTCATTTGGATTTAAAAGAAAATTCCCCCCTTGTACTAAAAAATCAGTGCTCAGTACAAAATTCACAATGTCTTTGGCAAACTTCTTTGTATGCATTATGTTGTTAGGTGAAGCTTTTAAAGATCCATGTGTATTCCTATTGATTAGAATGGGGGAATTTACCTGATTATTCCACCTAGAACCCTAGCAAGATCTTCCGAAATCCTACGAAAATGATGGTGAAACTAACAGAGACCAAGTGCCCAAACTGCAATCCAAAACCCATTTATTTATCGCAAAGTACTAACACTGCAATTGAACCTGAAAACTGAGGTTTTAGTTTAGGAAAAAAAAAGTCAACGCCAGTCCAAGCATATATGTGTGTGTGTGTGTGTGTGTGTGTGTATCTTTGGCAGGGCACTGACCGATCATATGAAAGCTCAGATGAGACGCGGCTAATTAGTCGTGGCTTGTGACGTCATCGCCTGGCTCCGGGACTCCATTTCAAGCATGCGCATAGCCCCTATGTGCTCTGTTATCCAATACCCAGCTGCTGGGGTGATGATGGGGTGACATGCCTCGTGTGCTAACAGAAGGGGCTCTGAGTGCACACTGTGGCATGGGTGCCATAGGTTCACCATCACTGTCCTAACCCTACCCTGGTGCACACCCCTAACCCTAATATATGGGTAAAGTTCCATTGAAAAGAGGGTGATTTTGAAAAACCCTTCCTTAAGTAGATTTTTCTGCACTGCTCATCATTTCTGCCCATTCTTAACACGTTCCAACCATCAAACTCATGCCAGAACACCTCATTTTTCTAACCCTAACCCTACCCTGGTGCACAACCAAAATGCTAATATAGGGGTAGAATAACATTGAAAAGGGCAATTTTGAAAAAGCCTTCTTGAGTAGCTTTCCCTGCACTGCTCAACATTTCTGTCCCTTCTAAACACATTCCAACGATCAAAATCATGGCAGGACACCTCGTTTTTCTAACCTTAACCCTACACTGGTGCCCACCCCTAACCCTAATAGAGGGCTAAGATTCGAATGAAAAAAGGGTGATTTTTAAAAACCCTTCTTTGAGTAGCTTTTTCTGCGCAGCTCATCATTTCTGCCCATTCTAAACACATTCCAAAAAAGAGAATCATGTCAGTATGCTTCGTTTTTCTAAGTCTAACCCTACCCTGGTGCACACCCATAACCCTAATACAGGGCTAAAGTTCCATTGAAAATAATGTGATTTTGAAAAACCCTTCCTTGAGTAGATTTTTATGCACTGCTCATAACTTCTCCCCATTCTAAACACGTTCCAACCATCAAAATCATGCCCGGACACTGCGTTTTTCTAACCCTAACCCTACCCTGGAGCACACCCCTAACCCTAATATACGACTATGATTACATTGAAAAGAGGGTGATTTTTAAAAACCCTTACTTGTGTAGTTTTTTCTGCACTCCTCATCATTTCTGCCCATTCTAAACACGTTCCAACCATCAAACTCATGCCAGTACACCTTGTTTTTCTAACCCTAACCCTACCCTGGTGCACACCCATAACCCTAATACAGGGCTAAATTTCCATGGAAAATAATGTGATTTTGAAAAACATTTCCTTGAGTAGATTTTTCTGCACTGCTCATCATTTCTGTCCCTTCTAAACACATTCCAACCATCAAAATCATTCCAGGACACCACGTTTTTCTAACCCTGACCCAACCCTGGTACACACTCCTCACCCTATACAGGGCTAAAGTTCCATTGAAAATAATGTGATTTTGAAAAACCCTTCCATGAATAGATTTTTCTGCACTGCTCATCAATTCTCCGCATTCTAAACATGTTCCAACCATCAAAATCATGCCAGGACACCTCGTTTTTCTAACCCTAACCCTACCCTGGTCCCCACCCCTAACCCTAATAGAGGGCTATGATTCCATTGAAAAGAGTGTGATTTTAAAAATGGCTTCCTTCAGTAGCTATTTCTGCACTGCTCATCACTTCTCCGCATTCTAACCCCCTTCCAACCATCAAAATCATGCCCCGACACCGCGTTTTTCTAACCCTAACCCTACCCTGGAGCACACACCTAACCCTAATATACGACTAAGATTCCATTGAAAGGAGGGTGATTTTTAAAAACCCGTATTTGAGTAGCTTTTTCTGCACTGCTCATCATTTCTGCCCATTCAAAACACGTTCCAACCATCAAACTCGTGCCAGGACACCTTGTTTTTCTAACCCTAATCCTACCCCGGTGCACTCCCCGAACCCTAATAGAGGGCTAAGATTCCATTGAAAAGAGGCTGAATTTGAAAATGTCTTCCTTGTGTAGCTTTTTCTGCACAGCTCATCATTTCTGCCCATTCTAAACACATTCCAACCATCAGAATCATGCCAGTCACCTCATTTTTGGAACCCTATCCCTACCCTGGTGCACACCCTGAGCTCTCATATAGGGGTAGAATTACATTGGAAAGAGGGCTATTGTGTAAAAGCCTTCCTTGAGTAGCTTTTCCTGTACAGCTCATCATTTCTGCCCATTCTAAACACGTTCCAACCATAAAAACCATGGCAGGGCACCTCGTTCTTCTAACCCTAACCCTACCTTGGTGCACACCCCTAATCCTATCTTGGTCCACACCCCTAATCCTAATATACATCTGAGCTTCCATTGTAAAGAGTGAGATTTTGAAAATTTCTTCCTTGTGTAGCTTTTTCTGCACAGCTCATCATTTCTGCCCCTTCTAAACATATTCCAACTATCAGAATCATGCCAGGCACCTCATTTTTGGAACCCTATCCCTACCCTGGTGCACACCCCAAACCCTAATAGAGGGCTAAGATTCCATTGAAAAGAGTATGATTTTCAAAATGGCTTCCTTCAGTTGCTTTTTCTGCACTGCTCATCATTTCTCCCTATTCTAAACAAATTCCAATCATTAAAATCATGCCAGGACACCTCGTTTTTCTAACCCTAACCCTACCTTGGTGCACACCTCTAATCCTAATACAGGGGTAGAGTTCCTTAGAAAACAGTGTGATTTTGAAAAAGTCATCCTTGAGTAGTTTTTCCTGCACAGCTCATCATTTCTCTCACTTCTAAACATATTCCCACCATCAAAATCATGCCAGCACACCGGATGTACCTAACCCTAACCCTACCCTTGTGCACACCCCTAAACCTAATATATGGCAAAAGTTAAATTGAAAATAATGTGATTTTGAAAAAGCCTTCTTTTAGTAGGTTTTTCTGCAGAGCTCATCATTTCTGTCCATTCTAAACACATTCCAAGCATCAAAATCATACCAGGACACCTCGTTTTTCTAACCTTAACCTGGCGATGATGAACCTTTAAAGACCGAGTGCCCCAAAACCCACTTATTTATGGAACTCAAAACCCACTTATTTATCACAAAGTGTCAACACTCAAGAAACCTTAACACTTAGGTTTTAATTTAATTTAGAAAAGGCAACTCACATCCAGTCCAAACTTATATATATATTTTCATTTGCTGCTTGTGACAATATCGCCTGGCACCACTTCTCCACTCGAAGCATGCGCATGGCACATTTGTGCACTGGTATCGGCCGCTCGGCTGCTGGGGCAATGCCGGGGCGACTTGGCTCGCATGCCAACAGAGGGCTCTACATGACCGCTGTGTCAGGCGTGCCATAGGTTCGCCACCACTGGCCTAGAACAACATTCCCCCACACCCATCTTAATCATTTGGCACTAAATGCTTTTAAGATGCTGTTAAAATACAGTACAGATATTTCTTTTGCCCAAAAATCAAAAAGCTCACCCCAGAAAGACACCCCCCATCCCCCTAGATCAAGGGATTTTCTTTGAATATTACAGGTTTAGGTAACAGAAGACAAATATGGGTTGCTTGAACAGAAATCCTGTTATTTATTAAGCAAACACAACAGTTCAATAATTCCAATCCATTAGTCATCCACTCAGATCAGTCCAGGGCAGATTTATCCTTGCTGTTCCTAGCAAATCATGAAGATACTTGTGATTCTTAGCCGTTTAACGTCTGTCATTTTTAAAACAATGGGATGAATACAAGTGTATAGGCTGCAGGTTTTTGGACAGTTTTCTTGCACTGATACAACTGTAATGCTTTCTGCTGCTGCATTTGTCCCAGGACTCTGAGCTCTCCACCTCTGCCACTTTCTTTTTTTGGCCATTCTGGCAACTTCCTTTCTGCGTTTGGCTCTTGTTTTCTCTTTTACTTTGGAGTAAGAGGGATGCCCCTGACTTATAGTCAGCTTTTCTTTTTTAGCCCCCAAATTGTAGAAGTCCAGCCTTTGTGGTGATTATTTTAGTTCTGCTCGCACACTGTCTTCCCTCATCTGCCAGATCAACTGGGCAGGTGCCAAGCTCTCTTGACAGTGCCACAGGGTGTTTCAAACTGGCTGGCTTTGGCATGCTTGCGCACACACACACACACAGCTTCTCAGGTGCCAGACAACTGGCTTGGAGGCCCATGTATCAGCGGGGTAACTGGTTGTTCAAGGGATTTCCAGATTCATCATTGGCTATGAGCACCACCACCCTAGAAGTATATCTGAATATTCAGTGGAATCCCTGAAGTTCTTGGCATGCACAAGGAACCTTAAGGTCCCCATGGTGCATCACACACTTGCATAAAGAATGGTTACTCTGAGAAGCACGGTTACCTATCAGTCAAATGCATGCAAGAAATGTCCTGCGGGGTGTGAGTATAAATCCATCAGCTTCAGCATCTTGCTTCCTGGCACAGATCCCCTTGGAGGTTCCCAAGCAAGGCATGTACTCTCCATTCACTTCTCCTTAGTGGCTGGGTTCTCAGAGGCATGGAACCCCAGAGGGTCCATAGAACCAGCATGGAGAGCAGCCTCTGACTGATGGGCTAATTCCCCCTTTCCAACTGTCTATTCCAGCACTTACCATTACATCTTGAGGCAGGGAATTCCATAAGTTATTTAGTCATGGTGGGAAGGAGTGACATCCTATCACTTCTTTGGAGACCAGGTGGAAGCCATCTTACCACCCTGCTCCCTCCACTCGTAAATAAATAAATAGAGGTTCTGCACTATTGTTACCCATTGCACTAGAAATTCTGGAATCAGGAGTGGGAGAGAGCAACAGAGGCGAGGAAGTTATGTTTGCCCAAAAAAGGGACAGGTGGTAGGCCATGCTAGAGACCTAGAAGCAATGTAGGGCCGCCAATGGGCAATGGCAGCATGGAGAGATGGGGACAGGTGAGATTGAGGTGCAAATGCGTTACCAGCTTCAAAGGAAAAGAGTCTTAGGAATTACCTTCCCAAGGATCCATGGGCCTAGATTTAGCATGATGGGAATGGGTATGCCTTCCCCTTCCCACAGCAGTACCTCCAGCCACTGTAGCTCTTTCTGTAGTCTGTTCTCTTGTGGCAGGTCCCTTCCACTCATGGAAGACAGATCTTGGATCCAAGCCACAATGATCTAGGAGGTGGTCAAGAGGCCAAGGACTACACGGATTATGGTTTATGCAGTAACAGTGGGAGTGAATTACCCAGCAGATTGTTTTTGTTTCCATGCTATGATGCTCCCATAGCAAAGTTAGATCTATCCTGTCCTCCTAAATTCTTCATGATCTGGGTTAGAAGATACTGAAGAAGATGGATCTCTTTGGAACTGATCCAGTCACTGATATCTTCTTTTGTTCTTCTATTTATCCTAATTTTTGACTACACAAATTATTGGGTTTATCCTACGTTAACCTACCTTATGGAATTATTGCCATGATAAATATGGGAAAAATGCTGAAGTACCTTTTGCATGGGAAACCAGCTTGTGACAAATAATTCAGAAAGAAAGCCAGCAAGAAGCACCCTCAGCATTTGCATACGTTGCGAACATTGCCTCAAGGCAGCCCACGCCAACTGTTTAAATGGAGACACTTTTTATATGCCAAGGTAAATAAACAAATGAGACCAAACCGCTACGGATCTACAGACTTCCTATGTATCTTGGCGCAAAGACTGCTTTTGCAGAAGGAAGATTTGGAGAATGGGAAATGTCAGCCCTTCTGTGCAAGTTTTTCCTCTTGGTATTTTGGAAATGAGACAGATAACAGCAGTGGAGCCAATGGTGTTCAGAGGAAATCACTTAGTAATGTGATCAGATAATGTACTGAGAAGAGCCTATAAAATAAAAACACAAGACTACAGTCAGAATGATGAGTATTATTGTTTACTACAAGCTGGACCTAAGGTGACAACTCTGGCCTTTTGGTGGATTGTAGCCCAGAAACAGAAGTGGAGGGAAAGAATGGCCTGGGCTAGGCCAGACTTGGTCCTTGCCCTGCCCTGCCTTGCTGATCTCCTTCAGCAATATGCCATCTGCACCTCTTAGAGGGTCGCTACCAGAGAGCCGCCACCAATGCTGAAGCGAGCAACTATCGCATTCATGCTGGCGGAAACGCTTGCACAATGCACTCCCCCCTCTCCGATATGCAAAGTGGTTTTGGCAGTCACGGAAGGGAAGAGTGAGGTCCGAAAGAAATTAAATGCAGAAAGGGCGGACAACCACAACCACCTCTTTGTATTGTCTGGATGGCAATCTTGGTTAAGCCTTGGGTATAGGAAGTGTCCTTATACCAGGCCAGATGTTTTAGCATGCAAATACAGATGTGGGGCATTTTTCATTCCCTCCCACAATACTGGAACTTGGAGTCCTCCCAGGAAGCTGATTGGTGGAAGATGCAGCAGAGATAAAAGGAAGGACCTCTTCACACAGCACATAGCTGAAGGAAGGAATTCACTACTGCAGGTTGTAGTGATGTCCCCCCTTTTGGATGGCCAAATTCATGCAGAAGGAGGCAGCAAATAATAAGAATGAGAGAGTCTAAATCTGGGCATGGCTGATCTAAAGTACCTCCAGACTCTTTCGTGGCTGTGGAGAATGGGCAGAGGTGGGAAATTTGTGGGTGATACAGCAGGTGGGATACCATCTGAACTTAAAGATGGGTTTTTGCAACTTTCTTTTGCCATTTTGTGAAAAGATGCTATCATCAGGGAATTTCTGATAAGAAAAAAACTGGAAGGTATCTTTTTTCTCCTCTTCAAGCTGACTTCAAACCAAAGCACATTCAAATGGTTTCATCTTAATTTCCAAGTATCTTGAGGCACCAAAGGCACCAAAGGAACTACTCCAGTGACCCTCTTTAATTATGTATGCTGTCGTGATTTTAAAAATGAGCTCTCCTTTTCTCCTGCTCCCTCCGCTTTTCCTTTTCAACAGCCTTCCCTGCGCTTCTTCCCTGCATTCTGTGCCAGCCATCTGCCTGGCTGATCTTGATTGCCAGGCGTCTGTCATGTAAGGCATGAATGGACAACAAGAACATACTCTCCTTTTTCATGCTTTAAGCAAGCAAGACACCCCTGCTCTTGGTTTACAGTGGGAAAGCTTCACACACCAGCATTGGTGGTTAATAATACTAGATTTATTGGCCAGGGGAATATTGGGCCATTCTGTAGGACACAATCGCGGGGTCTCTTCTGTTGTGGCACCCACCTCCTTGTAATGTTTTCCCCCAGGAGCTCAACTGGTACTAATGCTACCATTGAAGTCCGGGCCCAATTCAAGGTGTTGGTGATGACCTATAAAGCCCTAAACGGCTTGGGTCCTGGTTACCTGAAGGAGCGCTTACGTCCATATATGCCCAGTCGCCCCCTGAGATCAGCAGGAGAGGCCCTCCTCCGGGAGCCCTCAGTGAAGGAAATTAGGAGGGTGGCTACTCGGAGGAGGGCTTTCTCAGCGGTGGCGCCTAAGTTATGGAATGCGCTCCCCAGAGAGGTCCGCCTGGCGCCGTCGTTATTTGTTTTTTGGCGCCAGGCGAAGACCTTTTTATTTAAGCAGCATTTTAAATGTTAATATCATTGAATTTTATTTGGCCAGGGCAGCTTATTTTATTCCAATGTATATATTTTGATTGTTATTGTTTTAATTTATTGTGTATTTTATTATGTTGTGAGCCGCCCCGAGGCTACGGCAAGGGGCGGCATAGAAATGTTTTAATAAATAAATAAATAAATAAATAATACTATCCTTTTGATGTCAAGTTAAAACCTACCTACTTGTGAGGGTTTGTCTAGTTTGCTCTGCCATTTTTATGCCTTGAAGTATTTTTTAATTGTTGGATTATTTTATTTTAATTGCATTATGGCATGTTTTGGTTTTGATACTTCTTGTATGCTTGTTTGATAATCCTAGGATGAAGAATAGCTGAAAAATATTTTAATGAATAAATTAACAAACAGATGTATAGAGGAAAAACTCCAGTCAACACATGACCACTTACAGGGAAACTATAAGAATTACTGAAGTAAGTGAAAGGTTTAGTCCAATTTGAAGCACCACATAAAATTTAAATCTAAATTACTGGGGATGTGTGTATTCCATAATTCAAGTAAGAATGTTTGGCACTGGAAAAACATGTTCCATTTGAACTTGATGCAACACCTTTTTAATCAGATGGCCAAAGAAGACAGAGCCAGGGGTTTTTAATTTTTTATTTTGAATCAGCTTCAGCGTAATTGCTCAAAATGGTGTAAATTTTGTGCTGAAAACTGCAAGTCTCTCATGTGATTTGTCCAAAATGTGTAAAGTTGTGTCTATTGCAGACATTTATGCAAATCTGAGCCAACTCAATAGATTTCAGATTTTGTCATTCTCATTGTTGTAGTATTTAATCCAGGAAGTATGGAAGCATCCACCTCTTCCTGCAGGTACACACAGTCTCCTTTGTTGATCTGAAATATGATAGCTAGTTTCTGATTTGTGCAAAATTCATGCCTCTGCTTCACAATTTATGTAATTTGTGTGAATCCATTCCAGCTTCAGAGCGGAGGCCCAAATTTTGCCAGTTTTTGTTTTGTTTAAGTTACATAAACCTCAGCTTTTTTTAAAGACAGGACTCTGCACATTGCTCAATTTGCCTAGGGCTGATGGAGCAGAAACGATGGATCTGAGTCAAAAGAAATCATTGGATTTTCAACCCTTTCTAAGGCTCCTTGTATATAGGCACATATTCCTAATAACCAAAGGGCATGCTTATTTGATCCCTTTCCTGTCATTCCTTCTAACAGAGAAATAAACCAAACAAGTAGGAAAAAAAACTTTCCAATTTAATTTTCCCCTAATTGATATTCAAATAGAGCACCAAGAATTTTGATATGATTGCAATAATTGCAGTGCAATTACAAAGTGGGACTTTCATAAACCACTGCCTTTCATAAATTGCTCTCTTCTCTGGGACAAACACACATCAATGTACATTTCAGTCTGTAGATCTGTGTTCATTTGCCAAGTACAAACTCACAGGAGAGCCAGAAAATGGTATTATTGTTGTTCATGCAGCTGAAATCCTACTGTCCTCTGGCTAGGGCTTCTCACAGTAAGGGATCTCCTGAAATAGTTAGATGATAAAGTCATTTGTCCAGCCCCAAGTCAGTTCAGGCAGTGTTTGCTAGAAACTGAGGCAGAGGGATACGTTTTACTCTGAGAGGCAGAAAATCCAAATGGCAGAATAGTACAGTGACAATACCAAGCTAACAATCTGTTTTCCTTAATGGGACCCTTCCACTTGCAGCCCTCCTTAGTTCTTGCCTGAGGGTTACACAGGTCCTTTGCATGCTGAGCACCCACCCTGGCATCACTAGGGGAAAACATCTCGGACTACAACGTTGGGCAATACTTGAGGATCTTGCAGGGTCACTGCTCATCAGAACAGATGGCACCTAAGAGGCCAATGTCTTGGCTCTGGATTTTGATATGATCGCATCAGCTTCAGATTCCCTCTTTGCCCCTGAGTTGCGGCAGCTTTACAGCTTTGTGTGGTTGTTCCTTTCATATCCTGCCTCTCCTCCAAGGAGCCTAAGATGGAATTCCGAGCCCTCTTCCTTTCCAGTTGATCCTCCCAAGAACCTGTTCAGGTGAGTTAGGTTGAGAGTCAGTGACTGGCCCAAAGCCACCCACTGGGCTTCACGATCAAAGGAGGACCGAACCCAGAACCCAGGTCGCTGGCATCCCAACTCAACTTGGATGGTGTGAATCAGCAAAACCTGAACTCCCTGAAATTCTCCAGATTGTGTTTCGAAGCTCATTCTGCCTTGACTCCATTTCGGATCCCTTTGAGCTTTGTTTTTGTCTTTTCACACGAAAATCTGTGTAAATACCATCATACTTCCCCCAAAAGGTACACGTCTGTTGCATGCATTTCTGAAATACATGCATTTTTCTTCCTTTGTTTAAAGAGTATTTCTGTGCATTTTCAGGCAGTACTCATGCTGTCGGATGCATTTTGTTTGGACTGAAAATCGTATTGCAAACTCAGAAATGGATGGAATTCAACCACAGTTTGTGTTCAACTCCAACGTTCAGTTCAGTTTGCATTCGACTCCAATGTTAAGTTAAAATCCTGATCCCCCACCCTCTCTGCATAATAAGGTGTCACAGGGCCAAACGCATCTCTTCTATTCGATTCCTGTATTGTTCCATGGTTCCACTCTGCCATGCCATGCCGAATTCCCACAGAACTTGGGAAATTTCTAAACTTAATAGCAGAATGGGGGAATTCAGACTTCTGCTGCAGTGTTCAGCACCTTCGGTTACTTCATAGCCACGCTTGCCCCCTGTCTAGATTACCAATGCACCTCTGTACAATTCTGAGATCGTGCTTGTTGTGTGCCAGCTGTTCCCTCCCCAGCAAGACAGACTCTCCAGCATTTCTTGCAAGTGTCTTTATTTTACATAGAAGTCTCTCAGTGTGCATGAGCCTCTGAGCATACACAAAGTGAGATGTTGAACCCTCTCTGCCCTCCTTTCCCCAAAGCTTTGCTTATGAATGATTCAGGGCCTATCTCGGGAAGGAGGGAACTGTGGAACTGGGGCACCTGTGTTCCGCACTCTGAGCCCTTAGCTGCAGCGGCAAGCCCTTGGGTCCAGCTCCTCAGGAGGCTGGTGTTCTCCATCCGAGAGACTAGCCACTTCCAAATCTCCTCCCTCAGGATGTGTTTGTCCTTCTCCTTCATTCCCACCAGTGCAGGGGGTGGGTGGGCCCCATGGCTGTCCTTGAACTACTTACATCACAGTAGGCTCAGACTGGCACTGAGAAATCGGGCAGCAGGTGCAGGCCTGTCCATTTCAACAATTCTGTTAACAGCCAACTCCCATCATCCTCAGACTCTGAGCTACCGGTTCCACCAATACAGTCATCTTCTCATGCACACCTGGGAATCTCTCCAGAGCGTGCACATGGCAGTGTTGCCCATGATCATATTAAGAACCTTTGTGAAGGGTGTTTTGCTAATAGAATCCTGCATATTGGATAAATATCTCCCATGGGAATGCAACTACCTCTACAGTGTTTTTCAATGTGTCAGTGCACGTGCGCACGTGCACACACACACACACACACACACACACCAGCAACACAGAAGGGGAGGGGAGGGGAAGACACATCAACCAAAGAACCAGGAAACTGTTACCAACTCTGGGTGTACATGGACTCTACACAAAATGCAGATCTCTTGCTTCTTTCTTTAAAGAACAATGGAGAATTCCTAATACATTAATTCCAGTTCAGAAAAAGGCTGGCCAAAACTGAAGAGTGGAAAGAGAAGGTAAGTTTGGACGAGAAGCATCCTGAAGCAAAATCCTCTCTTTGTCGCAAATACTAAAAGACAAAGGAATGTGATACATCTGGTCACCATATTATCAGTCATATCATGCATCCTTACTATACTTCCTCCTGCACTTTTTTCTTAACAGAAATAAGTTGCTGGACCAGGAGATGGCAGTAGCGTCTTGTTTTAGTCCCGCTTTTTGTGCCGTTGGGAATGAAGCAGAACCGAACTGACAAAGAAGGACATGGATGTAGTCAAGCCAATTAGCACCCTTTTCTTTTTTCATATATATTACACCTTACATGGTTGTTACTGTTCAGGAATCTTCCATACAGCTCTCTTGCTTTTTACTCTTTCATTTTAATGTATAATTGCTCTGGAAATCTGCCAACCCCAAGCCATATGGCCAATATTATACACATGATATTAACACAGAAATTAATTTGCAATGATCTGATTATCTATACCCCAGTTCTCTGAAAAACCTTCTGTGCATCTTCAATCATCATAATACTTAGCACTGATGTTGCACTTTTAGGGTGTTCAAAGCACATGACATCTATTATTATCTCAGTAATATTTATAAGTTAAGCAAGTTATGCTAATATTATTATGCCCATGTCATGGAGTGGGTGGGCCGGAGAGATAAGAGCTTGCTTAAGGCCATCCACTGAGCATCTGTCAAAGGGGAGAGGGGACGTTTTTCTCAGCTCAGTCTTTACCTTTAGCCACTCCGTGAAGATGCTTTCCCGTAGTTCAGTCCCATGGAACTGAACATTTCGAATGCTCTTTATTCAGATTAATAAGGCTATAAAGCACATTTGCATAAAACAAAACATTGGGTTGTTAAATAAACATTTGGCACTTTTAAAAATGTACTTATTCATCTAAATTGCCCAGTTGCATGCATGTGTACTTTTGAGAGCAATTGCATCTGTTACATCTTTATGGCCTGCGCCACGCAGCCTCTGCATAGATCCCTCCTTGCACTAGGACTGCGCAGGTGGGATACTTTGAGTGAGTTTGCAATGCAAAACCATCCATGTTGTGTCCTAGGAGCATTCTTAGTTGCGAAGGGTGGATTGATGAGTGTCGGGGGAGAAGAGGAAAGCGAGCTGCGTGCATCACTGCTGAAGGAATACAGCACACACGGCCATCTAAAGTGTCTGTCCCACTCTGCTAAGACTGTAACGTCCAGGGTCTAAAGTGACCAAAGGAAGACCTTCATGATTTGATCACTAAGCTGCCGGTGGCCAACCAGCAATGATGTCCTGTGTCATCTGCTTAATGACCCGTTGCCTTCCGTGCCCTTCTTCTCCAGGATGGGCAGGAAAGCAGTTGTCTGAATTCTGAGAAAGAGGTGAAGATTTCTTTCAAAGGCATCCAAGGGTTGGCACAAAAGAGAGTAATCTTCATTCCCCTGTCCAGCCAAGTCTTATTTGTGCATTGCAGCTGTGGAAGGGCGATATTGCAAACAAGCTGCTGGGTTGTGCCTCTGCCTCTACCCCTGGTGTTGTGTCGTTCAAGCCGGCTACCCCATATTTTTGCACATCTTTTAGCACATGGAGCATTTCACTCCTGCTCTTCCAGTTTTCTTAATTGTGTGTTGGAGAGGGGGAATTCTGCTGTTAGAAACAAAAAAATGTTCCCTGTAGAACGGTTTGGTTTTGATGAGAAATGACCCAAATTTACCAAATGTTCCATATTCAGAACCAAAAGAATTTGACATAAAAAGCAATGCATGTGGGAGAATGAACATATTTAACTATCCAGGCCCAGGGTTCCCTTCCCTTCCCTTCCCTTCCCTTCCCTTCCCTTCCCTTCCCTTCCCTTCCCTCTGTATTTCTCATCTTTAACATTTCCATGACAGAGGAATATAGTATGGGACTCTCCACATGGGAATTTTTGTACCTATTAGGCAGGTGAACTGGGTAAATGCAGCACATCTTCCTTCCAAACATTGCGGAAGGAAATCGCAATGCTTTCCCAACTTTAGGCTGCCACAGAGTGTTGGAAAAATGACTGAAGGCACAATCCTAATGATCAGAAGGAGATCAGAAGCTCCAGGTCCAGGAAGATCCAGTCACCCAATATGGGGCAGGAGAAGCCGTGGAAGTAATCTCTGCCCTTCCACCCTGAAGATTTCACACAGCAAGCTTTCCAGCCCATTTAGCAAGAAGGGAGTAGGCCACTCAGGATAACTCATATCCCAGCCTCTTCCTTCCCTGCCCACTGGAATTCTTCTTCTGCTCCTCCTCCAAGGTCACTTTTCCAACTCTGGAGAGCCACCAGTGCAGCTCTTTCCATGCCAGCTAGGAGAAGGAGGGGATTGCATCCTTTCCAGGGTCACAGCACTACCAGTGACCCCGGAAAGAGGAAGCAGAATGATTCTGCGATCAGCAGGTGGATTGCCCATGGAGGATAGGATTGCTCTCACCAATGGCCCAGTATCCTGAGCTGGAATAAGGCAACATCTTGCTTCACCTCACCAGCTTCTGCTTGTAGGGAAGGTCGCACTGCCCAGGCTGATGTGTCACAGATCACAGATGAGAGGGAGGAGAAGCTTGTGCATCTCAGCAGCAACCATCCAGCTCTCGTGGCCTAAGGACCGTCAGAAGCAGCCTGAATCGTGTCCGACTGCGAATCTGTTAATGCAGAGCAAGGGGCCTCTGCAGTGCTTTTAATAAAGTAAATGCACCAGATTGAATTTGAAATAACAGATGCTAGGGATTTGGACCACTAATTAGCTGTGTATTTTTATCCACTCATACATTTAAGGAGAAATGAGTGTATAACCTGTCGATAACACAGTAGCATTAATTCTTTATATTCTTCCAGAGTGCCTGCCAGCTACCTAGATGCCTCTAGCTATTCTATGGAACATGATTAATCTCCACTTTTCCCACTCCTGACACTGTTTTCTCTCTATTATTTACAGAAAGAAAGACTTTAATTTCTTCCAGGTTAGGTTTAGATTTGTTTGAACCTACCACACTGTCTGGGCACATCTTATTCAGGCAGACTTGAAAAGAGACCTTGGCACTGCATTGTTCAAAGGCATCTGAAATGTATACATGGAGCAGAAAAGGTGTGAAATAATGCAAATAGCGAGGTCAACTGAAGTACACAGTTCAGAGAAAGCGCTGGAAGTTTATGTCCGGGCATTATCCCTAGGAAGTACAGTGAACTTCTTTGAACCAAACCTGTGCCATAAGCTCCAAGCAAGCTGCTCTCTTTCAGCATCACATGCCCTCATTCCTATCTGCAACACGGAGATAGCAGCACTGGCTTACCTTGCAGGGTTGTTGTAAGGATTACTGTTAGATCATGCTCTTAAAAGTCTCTGAACTGTTCACCAGAGAAATGCTAAATATGATTATTCTTAGTAGTACATGTGTATCTCCTCTCCTTCGAGGAGCTTAAGACAGCAAATGCAATTCTTTCCCTCCACTTCTACCATTAAAAACACCCCTGTGAGGTAGGTTAGACTGCAAGACTGTGAGTAGCCCAAGTGAGCTCCACAGGTGAAAGGGGATGTGAAACAAGGCCTCCTAGTCTTGTGGCACAATCTTATAAGTATCTACTCAGAAGTAAGTTCCACTGAGTCCAATAGGACTTGATCGGAAGTAAGCAGCTGTAGGATAGAAGCATTAATCTGACATTAACCCAGAGATGGGCTACCTAGTGCCTTCCAGGTGCTTTCAGCAACACCTCCCCTCTTCCCTGACCACTGGCCATGCCGGATGAAGATTTTGGCAGGGATCCAGGCTGTCCAGGCCTGCTCTAACTTCTGTGCTGGACACTCTGGTTTTTAGTGGCATGGCGCTCGCAATGTGGTTACGCCAACCCAAGTGACTTGAGTCAGGAAGACACTGGCATGGGAAGAACACAAATCAGCAGGCTGGCCTATGTGACTGTCATGGTGCAGATGTAACCAGGGGCCAAGGCTGGCATTAAGGGTAGGTCTGCTTGGGCATCTGCTTGGGCCATCTCGGCAGGGACCTACTGGATCTTCTTGAAGGACCCTTAGAAGCTTGGAACTGGAACTGCCAGCACTGCTGTGTGATTGCAGCAGAGCCAATGCTGCTAAAGGCACCATATGTTCCATGCCTTAGTTTATTATGCTGGCAATCAGCTGGTGTTGTTTCAGCAACTAAACTGGCAAAATGAATGGGATGGTCATTGACAAGACACAGGGTAGATCCATGCAGAGAGAGAGAGAGAGAGACTAGAAGAGAATTCCTCCATGTATTTTAAAAATCCAGTTCTTCATATTTGGAAACAAACAGAAAACAAAAGCAATTGGGGTCATTCTATAAATCTCCCTCTAATCATTTTGCAATTGAAATTAGAAATCCAAATGTCATCTCACAAGGCAAATGGGCTGTGAAATGCATCTTTTAAGTGCCTCAGGTAATTTATTGCTAATTAAGTTATATGTCATCCATTGAAGAGGTTTTCAGGTAGATCAAAGCCACGTTTCCTGCTGAAGCTGCATGCCAAAGTCCCAAATTAGGAAGGAAATATAAAATATGCAAATATGAAAAACATATGTAAATATGTAAAACATATGCAATGTGTAATATGTGTCTCTTCACTTTTCAACAGATGAAAACAGCTCCTAAAATATTCCATGGATTGACACTGATATGGAGTCAGAACAGCAAAAATGAAATACCATGAAAATGTTAGTAAGGCCAATCCATTTCAATAAACTGGACAGGATTACTCAAAGGGAGTAATTAATATGCTTCTTTTTAAAGCAAGTCTGAGAGCATTTGGACAGAAACCATCTTCCTTTTCAAATGGTCAAGGGCATACTTTAAAATAAGTTGTACTCACATTGGGGCATCAAAATGCGGATCAGGGCTTTGAAAAGTACAAGTACATTTTACTGTGGTCCTGCCAAACCTGCCAAATAAAAATTAATTAAAATTAATAAAAACACGTAATCTCCATTTTTCAGGAATATACTTAAATGATGCTTCTTCCATCTTGAGATTTATGAAAAGTCCTGCATTTTTGGGTATTTTTTAAAAAAATGTTGCCTTTCCTTGTCCTCCTTCTCAATTTCCATCATTTGTTTTGAGTCATTCTGCCTGCATAGCTGTATGTAGAATGGCTATGTTGAATTACTAAGCTGTGGCCTGAAGCCAGATGGGTGACACATGGGGAAGCAGGATAGGGGTTGGATTTGATGGCCTTCAAGCGCCCTTCTAATTCTTCTACTAGTCTATTCTATATAGATGAAACTGATACTTGTGGTTTTATTTACAGTCTCATGGTATTGATATATTAGCATACATTTTGCCATCACACATTTGCCATCCTTGATGCAATAGGATTACCCAGAGGTAGAGCAGCAGGAGAGGAAGGGAGGCGATGACACTAAATAGGAGCAAAACAAGGTATTTGCACCATCTCACATTTCTCTGCATTCCAGGCAGACTGAGGGAAGCCTAAGAGATAATTCGGCCCTGTTTCTGTATTGCTCTGCCACTTTCTGATATCACTGACTGGAAGGCCAGCATCATAACATGATCTCATGTTTTATGACTTGGCTTTAGTATTAGTAAATATTTAGTAATACTAGCAACCATTAATTTTTGAAGTTTTCAGATACTGCAGAATACTGATCTGTGATCTCCAGTGAGGTAGGAACCAAGGATGTGGAGTACCAATCTTGTTGTGATGCTCAGCAACATGGCATTTTGGGCTGACCACTAACCAAAGCTTGATCAACATCTAACCTCATTTTATTTATTTATTATTTATTATTTATTAAAACATTTTTATGCCGCCCCATTCGCCGAAGCCTCGG
>NW_025335440.1:17370813-17430375 GCF_004798865.1 Varanus komodoensis | reverse complement strand
GTCCGAAGCACGCCTGCCACACGTGCTGGGGCGTGGCGGAGCAGCCAAGTGGGCGGTGGATGGCGGCGCGGTCTTACGCGGCCAGGCAGCGGCTCCCCTCCGGCGCGGCGCGGTCTTACACAGCGAGGAGGCGGCCCTCCTCCGGCGTAGGCTGCCGGGCGCAGTTGGTGTTGCTTTTTTAGTAATTTTGTAATTTTAATTTTAATTTTAATTTTAATAATTAATTAAATAATTAATTAAATTAATATTAATTAAATTATTAATTAAATTAATTAATAATTAATTAATAATTAATTAAATTTTAATAATTAATTAAGTAATTTTAATTTTAGTAATTTTTAGTGATTTTGTTAGTATCTCATCGAGGACCTGCTATATCTGCATCCTACACTCCTTAATCCTGGTGCACATGGCAAGCCATGTTGTAGGAAACCCACATTTTTCACTCCATTTTCCCACATCACATACCCATTCCATAGTACCATTAGTGGGTTTGCTAGGCTGACAATGTTTGCCATTAGGATAGTTGCACTGATGCAGAGGATATGGAGATGTCGCCTCCGGAGCAGTGGAATGCCCCTTCAAGACTCAAGAGAAAAGGGCCAGAGACCATCCAAACAGGGAGAAAAGATTGTCCTTGACATTCGGATCTTGTGGCCTACCAGGGTCTATCCATGCTACTGCAACTTTCCTCTAACCTGCTTGATCAAGTCACCTAAACAAGCATCCCATATTGGTCCCTATGCACGGTCAGGACAGTAATGGGTGTTGAACTGCTTGCCCGGCAGCAGTCACGTTACAGCACCTTATATCATTTGGTCCCAGTGTTTTGCTTCTCCTGCAGACCATGCAGAATAAGTCCTAACCTGCCTGAACAGTCCTGGCAGCCAATCGCTTTCCAGCAGGTCCAACCTCAGGGCTTGCTCCTCGGTCTAAGGAAGATGTCTCTTGAAGATGATCTCTGAATAAGGTCTTCCTCCCTTTACTTGACTCCTCTGCTGGAGGTTTGAACTTGCCTTGTTTTGCTGAGCACCTCCATTTCTCCTTTGTGAACCTCAAGTGCTGGGTGGGAAGTGAACCTCTGTCCTTTTGGACCACACACCTGCTCCTAGGACTGGCCACTGACTATTCTTGAGTTTGATCCCTGGCCCTTGCTGAAGTTTGTTGAGCTTGGTAGACACGTCTCTCTCTCAGTTATGGATCACACTGCAGCTCATGCAATTGGTTTCACAGAATTCTATGGGAACCACTAAAAATGATGATTCAAGCCAATAGGAGTCTGGCATTGCCATATTAAACCAGAGGAAGACAGAAAAAAAGAGGGAAAGAGAGAAAGCATCTCCTGTTGCATCATTGCCAATTGAAAGCCCATTCCAAAGAATCCTTCAAAACTTTGCCCCATCACCCACTCCCCACAATTCCCTTCCTCTACAAATGGCAGAAACTCTGGAAGGAAGACAAGAAGGCTTTTTTCCGCCCTGACCATCCCACATCTGCCTAGCCAGATCCTTTCTTCATTGGCAGTTCACTCTGGTATTTGTTCTCTTGGAAAGATGCTACAGGATGAAGGAAATTTGAACACTTAAGCATGTAGTCAAGACAAGAACTGGAGAACTGGTCCTTAAAGGCTGTTCCAATTCTGTGTCTTCTCTTGCAATGATGAGGCTTCTGAATATATTATGCTTCACCTGTGATTTGGGGCCAAAAGAGTAAAATTTCCATCTAGCAAAGAAATGACCCAATCTAGTTTATGTCCTCCTCTCCAACATCAACTGCATCCTCCCCACTGCCCTTCACAGGCTCTCCTATTTGGTGGTACAGAGAAGAACGAATGGCAACGATGCTGAGGACAGGATGCAACCCTTTGCTAGCAGCCATGGGAGCTGTGACTTCCCACAGACTGAAACGGGACACCACAGCACTTATGTGAACTGTTTCCCACCTCCGAGAAATCCTGAATTTGAATTTTCATCCAGAAGTAAATAGCTGGGGAATGTGGAGCGATGTGCAATTTTCTTGGATGCCCTACTTATGCTGACACAATCACCACAGCTGTTCTGCTCCTCGGCTCCAGAATCTCGCAATGCCTCCCTCCCCACTGAACAGGTGTCTGCTTTTCTTTCAAAGCAAAACACATCTAAAAATAAAATAGAAAGTAGAACTGCCAAGAGAGAGAGAGATTGAGAGAGAGAGAGGGAAGAAAGCAAACTTGAGGGAGCACTCTACAAAGTATTTTTCTAATGAATTTTCTTGTAAAATGAATATATGTTTCTTATTAAAATACAATTGCTTCATTCAAAGAGTCATGCTGAAAATGAATGAATGAAATGTTGTGTTGTTTTAATATGGATATTTGGCAAGTATTTTCTTCAGCTATTCTTTTAAATGATGTAAATCAACATGGAACTTTCACATTTATGGAGAATTTCATCCTGTTGAAACCGTGGGATATACTTCTAAGTAAATGCTGATGTGTAAGAAGAAAAATCACAGCTGCAGATTCCCTCTGCATTATATTTTTCTTGAAGGAGATTAGGAAGGTGACTACCCAGAGGAGGGCCTTTTCTGCGGTGGCACCCACTTTATGGAATACGCTCCCCAGAGAGATTCACCCGGCACCAACGTTGTATTCTTTTTGACGTTGGGCAAAACCCATTTTATTTTCCTGTCATTTTAATGTTTAACTGATTTTAACTGGGGTTTTATTATCTCAAATTGTCAGATGATGTGGTGTTTTGTTTTATTCCATTTGTTTTATTGAAAGCCATCCCAAGATGCTAGTGATGGACAGGTTAGAAAAGCTTTCTAACCTGTCCATGCCATGTACCCAGAAAATCCCAATGTCTGTGGTAGATCAGACTATTTGTCATGTACCACAACTAGAATCCATCATGTTTTCATAAAAGCATCTAAAATCTGTTCTCAGTACTATTGCTGAGATGGATGGATGGATGGATCAACAAACAGGCAGATGATAGATGATAAAGCCAGTGGTGTTCTGGAGTGGCAGTTAGCATAGTGAACTGGAGATCCGGGAGATCCAGGGTCTAGTCCCCACTTGGTCATGAAGCTCTGGGTGTCTTTGGGCCAGCCACAGACTCTCAGTCCAGCCTACCTCACAGGGGTGCAGTTGTGAGGTAAAATAGAGGTTTATAAGTCATCTTGAGTTCCTCTCAGGAGAAAAAGGGCAGGATACAAATGTAGTAGCAGCAGTAGTAATAATAATAATAACAACAACCACAACAACAATGTCTCCCCACCCCTAATGCTGCTCAAGAAGGTTGTATACTGAAATCCACTGGAAAGCCAAACAAATTCTGGTAGCCTGTGTCAGAAAAGCACCTTTTTGATCTATTTTTGATGTACAGCCCCTCTGTAAATCCAAGATGACCCCAAGGTGGCCCTGAGAAGCAGCTGAGTATCATGTAACTAGCTGCCCTTCACTGAAATCTTAGAGGTCCTGGGGATATGGATTTCAAAGGAAACCCCAACCTCCTTTTTGCCCGGGATGCCACTGTTTCCTGTTAAACAGTTGCTTTCCATTTCTCTGCACAGTCCATCCATTTCTTGGGAGTGCTAAGTCACTCTGCCAAATGAACAGTTGAAAGAACTGAAAGTGGAGGGAAAATCTTGTTTACCCCCATCTACATATTAAGTGGATTTTAGCTCCAAGAGCATTTAGCATTTACTACCCAAGGGAATCTTGCTCATATTGGCTGATTATGACTTGACACATAACACTGAGCAAGACTTTCTTGGGAGCTTAGTGGAACAGTGACTCAGAACCTACACTCCTCCTTAGCATCCCTTCAACAATAGGATGCAGCCTTCCCTTCCCTTCCCTTCCCTTCCCTTCCCTTCCCTTCCCTTCCCTTCCCTTCCCTTCCCTTCCCTTCCCTTCCCTTCCCTTCCCAGGGAATCTCTGACAATGGCATGGGTATCTACTTCTTTCCTGGCTGGCTGAGCAATGGTTTAAGATGGGAGGTCCAACTGGAAGTCAAAAGCCCAGCTCAGGGTTTCAGAATCTGGGTAGCATAAACACATGAGAAAGGGGAGCATTCTAGTCTCATTTCCCCCACTTCCCACATGTACAAGTTGTTTTCTGTAGACTTCTCTGTTCATGGAGGCTTTCTTGCCATTCTGAACTCTGAACCCTGGCATTTTAACAGGGAAGCCTCTTCCTTCATTTAAGAGCTACAGGTATTTGTGTTAGCATTTAACCCACCATAAATTTCTTAACCGTTCTGCATGCATTTGCTCTAAGAGGAGGGTTTGAAGACTGCAAAACCAGCCTGGTGTCTGCACCAGCATGCTCACTTAACTGACAGGACCCGCTGCTCCTGAGTACACCTTTTGGGGCTGCCACTCCTTTGTTTTGTATCATTGTGGCTTCATGGGGAACAGGCATCTGCCACTGAGTGGGGTGCCTGTTCAGGGAGCTGGACCCAATGGTCTTCATGGCCCCTTCCAACTCTACTATTCTATGATTCTATGATTCTACTTCTTTACTCACAATGCTATGGATCATAGAATTCTGGGGTGGGCACTGTATTCTGGGAAAATTAAGATGGCCACTGCAGCTTCCAGAGCTGCATTGAACAGTACCATGTTGAACTATAGCACCAGGTGGTGCCACGTTAAAAAGTACCAGTACCTGGGAAGTAATATAGTAATATTAGTAATAGACCTGCCTTCATGTTATTTTCCAAAGTCATCCTCCACACAAAAACACAACTTGGAAATTGGATATTAATAATTGAAGGGAAAGTGGGGAGCCAAATTGCATTCTGGAAAAGGTCTTGGGGGCTACTTTATGTCAGTGGGTGCGCCCAAAGCTGAGTGGGTGAGCCAAATAAGTTTCTTATTGTTTTCCTGTCTATGAGACTTAAGCAGAACATGCCTTCTCAGAAGTAAGAAGGAATGAATCAGTGGGTCAAGCTTTTGAATGGTTTCCCAGATATCAAGCCTCTCTATTCAGCCCTAATAAGGCCCCATCTTGAGCACTGTGTCCAGTTCAGGGCACCAGGAGAGATGTTTAGCCTGGAGAAGAGAAAACGTCTCCTAAGCAGGAGAATGTGTGAAAATCAGAACCCCTGCTTTGTGCTGATGTTATAACACCACCTTTTTTGCTAAAAAGCCATCAAGAACAATTTAAGCAAATAATACCTTAATGTAATAAAAAGGACATTAAACAGTAAAACACTGAAGGACCAACCTAATCGAAACAGCTTGATGAAAAAGAGTGTTTTGCAGCCTCCCTAAAAGCAAAGAAATTGGGAGCAAGTGCGGTTCTTGAAGGAAACCATCCCGCAGCTTGGGAGCAATGCTGGAGGAAGCCCTTTGGAGCATGTCATAGAAATCTGCGGGTATCTCTCACAGCCTGAGAAGGGTTGAAGACAGGGGCAAGGGACTGCTGAACAGACCCATGGTCCAGATATGGCCCATGGCACCTCTGAATCCTCCATTCAGCAGCCTTGAAGAAACACCCCCTGCATGTTGTGGGAGCCCCAGCCTCTCTCCTAGGCCACAGGTAGCTTCCTGGACTCCGTATAGTGTGTCCCCCCACCTTTCTGAAAGGTCAAACAACCTCCCCTAGACACTGACAAGAGTGTTCAGCTGGTATTTTTGGGGTGGCTCCTTTTGCATTCAGCCCCCTCAGCAGTGGAAGGGAAGAGCCTCCACAATGGAACGGAGTCCTTAGGCTGGAAGAGATTCTGCGCCAGTACCATCCAGTCTTGCATGGGTCCATGAAGCTCCACGGAATCCATCCCTCTAGCCTTCGCAGACTTGTGTTCCTCCCTGTCTTAGAAAGCAAGCCAAGCTGAGAGGACCTCTGTGAACAGGTTGCAGGACTGGCAACCTTCTTTGGCCACATGTGCGACACAAGCAAAGGCCGCTGCATGAGATACAGGTGAGGGGTGCAGGTCGATTCATGGCACATGCCTTGTGCATGCTGGGCACACTTGCCAGGAGCGTGGTATTAAGACCTGGGTCTAAGCCCAGGAAATCCAGTGGATTCCCAAACGTGAAATAGACTTCTCATGCATCTCTGGTCTTATGTACTTTTGCTAGTTTCAATCAAATAAGAAGCACAAGAGGAGACATGTGAGAGCATTGCTGTCTACTCAGTAGCAGACACATGATCCTGCTTTATCAGAGCACATCTGATTTTTCCTAAAAAGCACTTCTGCACACTTGCTGTTTGGTATGCAAGGCAAAGGCCCATATCCTTGTGTTTAAAATGCTGGGTTTGTTTGTCTTGTGCTTGTCTCGCATGGGTGATTTCCCTGTAGTTATTATGAGGTTATTATATATTTAAAAAGCAACCACAGGAACCCCTTCTAGGATGCACTGCTCTTCTGAAGGTTAATCTGCAAAATATGCAAGAGTGTACATCTGACCCTTGCTGTGACCCTTCCCCGCTCCAAATTGACATCTCTTTTCCCTCAAAGCTTTCTCTTTGAAAAAAAATCTGCTGCATCTATCCATAAAAAAACCCATCTATTGCATCAAATTTGTTTGTGTCAATATCGAATGCCTGCCACAGCCCCTCTTGAAAGATGATGTCTCTTTCTGTGCCTTCATTTTTTAAAAAAACTGCTTCTTCTAAATACAAGCAGCATCTCCTCTGTTCTCTCTGTACCTCTTGTCAGTGATGCGCAGGGGTTTAGTATGGTCACATTCTGATGTGAACCAACCTGATACACAATTCCTTTGTTTTCCCATCTCTCCGCATTTTGTGGCATACCTAAAAATAAACATTTTAAATATCAAAATGCCTATCAAATGTCTATTCGAGGTTAAAATACATACAGAAATTGATATGTTATGATAATGTACATAACCAAAAGCACATGCTGGGATAAAATGCATAAAAGCCCTTTTGTAAAAAATATAAATATATTTAAAATTATGGGAATATTCATGCAGTTTTTTTTTTAAAGCACAGAGAATTGGGACAGTATGGAGTTATGGAGAAATGCATGTGACACACGAACTGGAAATTGGCTGTTGCATCTATTCTTACCTGTTGTTTATTTAACTTCTCTGTACTAGTGAATGGGCATGATCTTTTGTGCTGAGCACTGCATGCAGGATCTGTTTGGGCGTGCACCCCCAGCATCTCTCAGGAATCCTTGGAAACAGGAAAGGATCTGTAATTGCTGATCAGCTTTCCCAAGCATATTCTGCCTAACCGAGAATTATGTAGGCAACATTAGAACAATGTCAGAAGCAACCTTAATCAGATGCAGTGTTTGTGTGATTATTGACTTAGATCAATGATCAGAGATATTTCCAGATGAAGAACCAGAAGGCAGGTTTCATTTTAGGGAAAAGAAAAAAAAGTAGCCCACCACGGTTCTCAAGATTTAACGTCCATTTGGATAAAAGAGGCAACAATTTCCTGCAGAATGTAGCACAAAAGAGAAGTGTGTGACTGTGTGGGGAAGGTGGGGAAAGGCAGCCAACCCGATGGCACAGTGCCAGTACCACTGGGCTAATTTCATTTCCTCTCAGTGGCATGAGAACTCTAAAATGAGAATAGTTTGAAATCAGCTTGGTTTCAGATCCTAACGCTGAATGATGGGGCCCATCTTAACATTGCATGTACAGCTTGGAAGCTACCACCATGCCACTCCATCCTGTGCTCCCAAGCCCTGTGAGAAGCCTTCAGCAGAGAGACCTTTGCTGACTTCTGCTTACCATCCAGGCCAAATGTTTCATTCTCTTCCTGCTGGGATGGAGAAAGGCTTGGCCTCCCTCCAGACCTCTTTAAAAGGCTTCACTCTAATGGAGTTGCTGGCTGTTTATGACATTTTAACGGAATTGTGATATCTTGAAGGATATGTTCTCAACCGTCCCAGAGTGCAGGACATGGAATGATGGGCTCAAGTTACAGGAAGCCAGGTTCCAGCTGAACATCAGGAAGATCTTCCTGTCTCTCAGAGAAGTAGAACAATGGAACAAATGACCAAGGGAGGTTGTGGGCTTTTCCAGACTAGAGGCATTCAAGAGGCAACTGGTCAACCATCTGAGAGAGATGGTTTAACTGGGAGTCCTGTGCTGAAGAGGGGGTTGGACCTGATGGCCCTCTGCCCCCTTCCAATTCTGCTATTCTATGATTCTACAAGTCTAAACATTTGTTATGTATGTGCTATTATGAAAGTGATCTGAATTTTCTTTAATGTAGAGATGAATGTTTTGTTTTGTTGTGTCGTGAGAGCTTTGGCTATTCAGCAGTATAGTAATGAAAATAATAATATTATAATAATTCTCCTAGTTCTATTGTTCTGTTGTGCATTCTATTGTTATGTTTCAGCCAAAGAGCCCTATCACAGTGAGATCTAGTGCTTTTAGGACTATGTGGTCCAGGTTGCAGGGTCTTTCAGTCCATGTGCAAATGGAACCTGAGGCCTAGTTCAAAGAAACACAGTTGAGATAGGTAACCTGCCTTTAAACTATACCGCATCAGACTGCAGTTTTCTGTCTGTCTAGATAGACAGCCAGTGGTTCAAGTGCTGGACTGGGGACACGGGGTATTTGGGGGTTTAGTGTCCACTCAGCCATGAAGCTCACTGGATGGCTTTGGACTGTGCTGGTAGCAATCTCACAGGCTTGTTGTTATGAGGATGAAAATAGAATTACACAGCCCCCCTTGGGTTCCTCACAAGAAGAAAAAGGGGGGGTATAAAAGGATATAAATGCAATGGTATTATAATATTTATTCATCAATCACATATAGAAACTAGATGTAAAGGAAAAGAGTTCTACCCTACCTTTAATATTCTACTTTTCGGTGTTATTACTCAAACTTTTCATGATAAGCTATTTATTCAGTCAGTCAGTCAGTCAGTCAGTCAGTCAGTCAGTCAGTCAGTCAGTCAATTTGCAGCATTTGTATGCCACTCCATATCTAGGGAACTTCCTGGAGATGGTCCTCTGATGACCTTAGAGTCCAGCTAGATGGATATGGAAGAAAATACTTACCAGTGTCCTGCCCCACACTTTTTAGAGCTTTGTACATTAGTACCAAAACATGACTGGTAGCAACAAGGCAGCTAGTGCAATTCATTTGGAAAATGATTTCCATGCTGAAAAGAGGAAGCTTACAACAACAGCTGAGCTACTGCATTCTGTACCGGCTCCAGGTTCTGCAGCAACCTTACAGGAAGCCACACATAGATTGCATTGCAGTAGCCCAGTCTCAGGATTACTAGTGCCAGCATGACTGTGGCCAAGCTAACCCTACAGGAGATGCCGTGGCTAGTGAACCAGATGAAGATGGTAAAAGGTACTTCAAAAGGGCATGGACACTTGGGACTCCAGTGGCACTTGGGAGGGAGGCATGTCCCCACTCTACAAACCCACCCAGAACAGTCAATGATTTGGAAATCACTCACCCACTGGGCTTCCATCTTGCCAGAATTCTGGTAATTGGCCCTCATCCAGCCCACCACAGAATCCAGGTGCTGATCCTGGTTTTGCACAGCCTGATCTGAGTGAGAACTCACAGGGAGACAGAGCTGGGTGTCATCCCCATACTGATACTGCTTGGCTCCAAATCTCTTAAAGACTTTCCCCAGTGGCTTCCAATAGATGCTAAACACCTGTGAGGACAAGATGTCACCCTAAAGAACTTCACAGCTCAATTGGCAAGGAGCCCAGAAAGAGTCATAGGTGTTACTCTCTGAAATCAACCCTGCAGGCAAATTTCAACCATGCGGTTCCTGCACACTCACACATGCACCTGGAATCTGTAGGACTGTAGTCCAGGAGCATGTTTGCTACATCATGTTCTGATTATGTGAGCCAGCCCTACCTTTCCATTGAAATATGTGAAATTCTGCACCGTCTCTATCAGAACCCATTTCCCGCACTGGTAGTGAACCAAAGATGAATGCATCAATTATATTACAGCTGTTCTTAGATAAACTGACATGTTAACATGCCTCCCGTGGCCTTTTCTCTCTTAGTGTTGGAATCATGCACAAGCTTGACAGTTACTTCAAGCCAACTTCAATTGGTCCTGATGTGCCCCTAAAGGAGCTTATCCCATATTAAGTGGTTTATCATTTGTCAACTTTTAACAAGGCTGGAGTAAATCTCTCATATCAAAGGTTAAATCATTTTTAAGCATGCCTGCCATGCAAGCATTTTCACCTGCCTTGTTAATCTGATTTTAAAACAATTTGGGTTGCTTTTCTAAAATTGCTTTATAAACTATCGCTGGTGTCAGGACATGGAATTCTTAGGAGAGCATTGGCAATACATTTCATGTTAATCTGGAGATCAGTGCGGTTGCATGTTGACATGCACACAGGAACTGTTCATGACAATACCCAGAGCTGCACCCTCAAGGAAAAGGCACGGACATGCTGCTAGGGAGGGCAGGTCTCTCTGTCGCTGCCTCTGTCTCTGTGTCTTCTCAGAAACATCTCCTTCCAGAGCAAGCAAACCCTGAAATCCATCACTTGAGCTTGCAGGACTTGACTGAAAGCCCATGGATATTTAGCCATGGGGTAAATGCAATTGAAATCAGGGCATGGTCCTTGCTTCTTACTGCATAGGTTCAACCTGTAAAACACATTGACCTTTGATAATGCAACCTTTAGCTTTTGTTTAGAAATACAATCTCATCTAATGAATGTTTGATGGACCCCAAATGTTTGATGGACATCAGCACAATTTGCACCTGGAAAGTCATACATTTCTCAGCTGGTAAAGCATTCCACTGAACAAAACAATGCATTCTACAACATATGCCCCTTTTTTGAAAAATGAGAAAATATGTACATTTTTGTTTTGAGTTAACTACAGGACCTTGCACACATTTAGTTGGAAGTATCCAGCAATACGGATTTCATTTTTTTCAAGAAAATTTGCATGGGATCAGTGTTAAACTTCCTAATCAGGTCATGTGCTTGGGATCAGAATTATGAGCTAGCACAACATTACAAAGATGGCATTGTGATGTTACCATCATATTACTATTGCTATTCCGCCTGTTAAATGCATGTTTGAATGTGAATTATTACCAAGATTTTTTTTCTTACTTTAGGAATGAGGAGATGGGGAGAGACAGGGAGAGAGAGAGAATGGGGGACAGAGTTTTCATTTAACTGAGACAGTGTGGGAAGGTGCTTCTGACATACAGAAGATGGAGTTGTTCTGCAACAGAAGATAGCTGAGGATAAGGTGGAGGAGAAGAGAATAGAGCCAATGAAATGATACAGTTTGGGCAGCAAAGATAAGAACAGCAAAATAGTATGATGTGTTAATACTAGATTAGATAAAGGTTTAAGAGCTTTTGAAATAGATCAAGGAGGAAAAGGACTAGAGAAAAATCACAACCACTTATAACTGTGGGAGATAACATCAAGTTGCCACTAAATGGCCAAGGTGCTTGTATCCTTTAAAGTTATTTTACATTTCCCTGCAATCAGAAGGCAACATAGTAGAAAAATAGGAAGAAGGTCTATAATTGTAGCTGTGAGGCATATTTACATTGGACATGGCTCTGAGTGATAACAGAGTTTTTGTATTGCTTCATCTTTCCTTCAAATGGTGTTTGAGTGGGTTCTCTTTATTCCTAGTTAGTGTTGTATGAGAAATTCAATTAAGTCCATTTTGACCAGAATTTACCAAGTCCTCATGTTGCAGAACTGAATGCAAACTTGGCGGTAATCTGTGATTGAAGTCTGTACATTTCCAAGCTCGTGATGTGGTCTGGAGTCGGCTGGCAGGTGGTGCAAGTTCTAAAAATATACACATTTTGAATGTGCACATGCGAAAATGCAGACTTTTGAAATCATTTTTATATTCTGGATTTCTTTGTAGCTCTGTGGGTGGACAGAGCTCATGTGAATTGCATCTCAGGAGATTTTCCCCTATTCAATTTCTCATATGGAAAAAGGGGTCGTTCTTTAATAACTGAATTCTCAGGCCAGTTCAGGCCAATTTGCATGCTATCTGTGTATTGCTGAATTTTGATAAGTATTAGAGCAATTTGAATAAGAGTTAAAAGTGCACCAATAGCTCTATTCAACTTTCAGTCAGAAATCAGCCATTTCAATGGGGCAGAATCCCACCAAATATTCACCTTTTAAAGGTCCTGTTTGCTGTTATGGTTTTCCCTGGTTTCTGCTTTTTAATTCTACCTGGATTGTCACAGGAGTGACCATACTGAATCCAGGAACATCCAGTAAATTTCGACCCCTCTTGATGTTATGTAGAAAGTTCATTCATCCAACCAGGAATCAAGCAAGGAATTACATACCATCCAGATGTTTTGCATAGATTGTCAGATTAGGCTATGTGAGAATGTTGCTGATGATATACAGATAGATAGGCAGACATTTGTCTTTTGTGATGTGGATCAAATTGATCCTTAGTTAAAGTTTCTATGGCAAAGCAATCATTTGGTTTCTCAAGAGAAACATCCCACACACCCCAAGATATGTGATGACTAGGAATGTTAGAGGAATTCATAATGGATTTAAATGAATTCAGATTTCTATGAATCCATTCCATGGAGACAGACTGGCTTTTTCTGAGTCATGCAGATTCCATGGACTTGCAAATTTATATTTTTAATGTCTAGGGGGCAGGCTTTGAACAACCCTACATTTGCACAACTGCATCTGCAAGGCGATCAAACCAGTCATTCCTAGAGCAGATCAACCCTGACTGCTCTTTAGAAGGCCCGATCCTGAAGATGAAACTCAAATACTTTGGCCACCTAATGAGAAGGAAGGACTCCCTGGAGAAGAGCCTAATGCTGGGAACAATAGATGGCAAAAGAAGAAGGGGACGGCAGAGGATGAGGTGGCTGGATGGAGTCATTGAGGCAGTTGGCGTGAGCTTGAGTGGACTCTGGGGGATGGTGGAGGACAGGAAGGCCTGGAGGAATGTTGTCCATGGGATTGCGATGGGTCAGACATGACTTTGTGACTAACAACAACAATCTTTGTGTTAATGTGCATTAGCTAATTGCACACTTGAAAACAGAAATAAAATTCTCCTACCTCCCTAAATGCAAAAATCCAATTCCATCAATGAAGGGATGATAGAATGAAAGGTGTCTGACAATTTGTGAAACACAGATGGAATGGATTAGTAGAATCAGTACATCCGTAGCTGTGACAAATATATTTTAATACAGAACATGCCTATGTCACCAGTACTACAACTAATCCTTAAACAGTGTTCTTTATGTGAAATCTCCAGAAACATGCCATGGCTGAAGCAAAAATGAGATTTTTAAGAGTTTACATGACTTCCTCTCCTCTGTTATGATGCTATATGGGAAAGTTTCAGATTTTGTCATTTGTATAAGTATGACAAAACTCATGAGTAACTGAGGTGGCACTTACAATGTGCCTTCTTTAAGTATTTAGGTCCAATCCTTATGCATAGTAATAATGCTAACTATGTGTAACTATTACATGTAATAATGATGTTATATATTTTGCAGCTGAATACAAAATCAGTCTAGACAAAATCAACTGACGATGAAATAAGAGTAAAACAAACCCTAAACCCAAAACAGAATGCATTTTACAAACAAAACAGGCAAACAAACAAACAGTTGTTTTTTTAGACAAAGAAACCAAAGCAAAACAAGCAAGCATTTTAAAAACAGAAGATCATACTGGGAATAAAAGGCTGGGAACTGTGAGGCTGCATACTTTCCCCTTTTCCCAGCTGAAATTTCTCCTGCTAACCTTAACCAGGATTCCCTCTTAAGCGACTTTTGGGACTAGAATTTGAGGCTGCTTCCATAGCTAAAAGGCAGTATTATTAGCATTCATTAGCAGCATGCAGAAAATCCTTTCGCCTTCCAATGGAGAGAAGTGTCATAAAAAGTTAACACACCCATGGACCCCTTGCCTACCTGGTAGAGAGGAAGGAGCTCAGAAACAGCCTCAATGTAAACTCTAAAACACCCCGAGAATGAGGCTAAACTGTGGGAGCTAAACTGCATGGAGAAGAAAGCTTTCGGGAAAATGGAAGACAGATTTCGGTTCATTTTTCCTATCTGACACAGCACTGCCCCCTCTACAGTGCTGTGTTGTGGTAGATGCGATATAGGGAGGTCGGTTGTCAACATGGTCGCTTTGCACTGGCAACGTGCACACACACGGGGGAAAGAAACAAACTTAGGAAAAGGGAAAGAAGCCATGCAGCCATCCTGGTGGACAGTGCGGGATCCTCCTTGTGGGGAGAATTTCTCCTTCCCCTGGATGCACAAAGCGCAATGCATTTGCACAAAGTTCTAGTGCTGAGACGGTATTAATGAATATATATATGGTGCATGCACACACACACACACACGCTCACACTGCTTTAAAATCTTTTTTCTTCTTTAAAAAACAACAGCATTTTCCGATAATAGCCTTGCTTTGCCATCTGGCTCTTTATTTCTGCACATTTTATTTAAGAAAAAGAGTGTAAGCGGAGATGCAGATGGTTTCAAATGCAGAATGTCTACAAATATTTGCATGAGTAGGAAAGGTTGAGCACAGAGAGGGGCTACCTTGGAATAGTTTTGCATACCAAATAACTTTAAAAAAGATGAACAATGCCATTCAGCAAGATAGCAACAGTCTACATCAGGCTAGTATACTGTCAACTCTTATTTCAAATAATATAAGTAAATGGATTTAGAAAGAATGGAAGGTACTCAAAGATAGCTCTTTCCTGAAGCAATGGTGCACACACACAATTGCACACTCTGATGCATGGCTAATGCAAATACAACGGAGCAAATATATAATTTGCTTAAGGAGCTTGTTCCACTCTTAGGATTTCATTAAGAAGGACTGTGGGGCTTTGAAGTTGGATGAAATATAATGTGACTGGGAGGCATGAAATTTCGGCCTAATCATTAGGTGGAAGGTCCACTGGTTGGCAAAATAGAATCACTAGCAAGTTTTATTAAATATTAACAATGTTCTGCAAGGATTTAAAAAAACAGCTGAAAAGTGCAAATATAGGTGAGTATGTGCTCTTGCATCATATTCTGAGATGTGGAATTGCTTTGTATGTTTTTTGCTGATGCTGGTTTATGGATTCTTTGGGTTTAATTACTGGGGGTTTCCTTCCATTTTAATGGAACATGGGTGATCAGCCATTGATCAATAAGGGGATTTAAATTCCAATGTAAACTGACTTGCTGTATACCACCTAGAGTAATATGCAGGTAAGAGCATTATAGATAAATCTGGGAATGTATATATAACCTTCTCTGAAATTTGCCATGCAGCCTTTGGCTCAAAAATAAAAACTAAACAAATTAAGACTATAATCCCATGCCTGCTACAGTTGGGGGAAAGGATGAAAACTCACGGCATGTCCCAACCAGCTATTTAATGTATGTTTGAAATTTTGAATCAAGCAGTTACACAAAACATTAACTATTCCTTTCCCATACAAATTGCTATTATACAGGAGTTTTAGTACCTCTTCTGTTGAAGCAACCATGGAATTGCAGCCTAAAGGAGTTCTCCTGTGGCCATGGGCAGCATCTGGTATCATAGGAAACAGGGATCTGGATCCAGAGGAGGGAATTCTCCCTCTGGCCCCAGTCTGCCTCCAAACACAGTGCGGCAGGAACTGTGCTGCCGCATCTCTGAGGTCAAGAAGATGACTTCAAGAGGGGACAGAAGGCCTTCAGGTGCACAGGGAGAGGGGAGGACTGCAATGAGCTTCCAAAGGGCCCTAGCTAGATGGCCAAAAATGTCCTTCCAGGAAAAAACAGATGGGGGGGTGCAGGAAGGAGAAGGGCTGTCTCCTGCCCTGCACAGGATGCCAACCACTGTCTGGGTTTGGGAACATATGGACACTAAATTATCTGAAAGCCTCTTTTGAGTTAAAGTGCATGTTTAAGTGCATACTGTGAGAACATGCATTCAAAACCACATTTCAAAACATACATAAATGTGTGTGAGTTTCTTCTTTTTCTTCTATTAAGTCACAGATAAGTGTGGAAACAGAACGGACTGAAGAGGTGCATCTGTGGAGAGATTTGAAAATGATACCCAATGGAAATAGGCTGGTTCATCTATACCTCATTCTAAATGACCTAAGTGCACAGTTCTTGACATGTTTGGACCAAAGAAGTCTATACCTCCTAGCATGCCCAACCCCGGCATGGCTGACTGGGGCATAGTGTGAGTTGTAGGACTTTTTTGGTCTAAACATAGATGGCTCCCTTAACTTCCTAAGGATAAAACCATCCTTCATCCTTCATCATCCTTCTATATCATTTATAACACCATGTAGTTTGGTAGTCTGGGAGAAGCTTCTAAATAAGTAGAAGGCAGAGAATTTTAAAAAATATATATCAGGCCCATCTGGAATGGAAGTACACAACTATTATCACTGCTGGATTTTTTTTTTAATTTCATGGCTGAAACATCTGAAGGTACAATGACAAGAGATTGAACCAAAAGTACCCTTAATGGCAGCTGGGCCTACACATCAAGATTCTCAGGTAAAGGCTGTTTGATGCAGCCCTTCCCAACCTGGGGTTTCCCAGAATTATTGCAATTCAGTCCCTAGTTTTCCTAGCCAGCATATCCAATGTCCATGGCTTAGCTCAAGAGGTGAGCCTAGCTCCGCTCCATGGTCACCTGCTAAGGTGCTTCTCCAGGAACCTCTTCCAAGGGAGGTTTGGAGAGTGGCATCAAGGAAGAGGGCCTTCTTGGTGGTACCTCAGTTCAGAAACACTTTTCCCAGTGAGGTCTTCTGGTGCCAACATTGTCCTTTCTGTGGCATTCTAAGACTTCCCTCAACTCCAAGGCATCGGAAAGAGCATGATGAAGTTTTTACTAGCCCTGGGATTATTGTTGATTGCTTTTACATGTATGTAAAAGTTTTATGCCTTTCCCCCATTATGTTGTATTTTTAAGGTTTAATCTTTGAAAGCACCCAAAGATTTTTGGACATATGAAAATGCAAAGAATAATAATAATGAGTTATAAAGGAATTACCATATTTTCATACTGGGGATGTGGGAATCAGCAGAACTCAAGTTCACCAAAGATCTCCAGCCTCCATCTAATCTTGTTCCAACTCAAGTCCCTATCAGATTGTGAGTTTTGCTTTTTGTGTGTGCCTGAAATTTCATGCATATTTTTGTCTGTGTTTATACAGCTGTATGCATCAATAGTGTACATCTTTGAAATGCTCACAATTTCCTCCCACTGTGTAAAGCATATTTCTTGAATGCATTTATCCTGTCAAACACAAGTTTCGGGGTCCATGAATCACACTGCAAACTTGGAAATGTATAGACTTCAAGCTCAAGTTGCACCTGAGTCCATCTTCTCTCCAAAAGTTGTAAAGTGGGTGTAGCCTGATCCTAATTAGCACAACTGAATTTCTAGTACATTCCTGTTTCAAAGTGAAGTACATAACTTCACTTTATTAATTTTATAAAATATTGTATTTTTGCCTGTAGTTCTAGTAAGAAATATTCAGGAGTGCCCTGGAAAGAAAATGTTGTATTGTGAAATACTTCCATTTGGGTTTCCAGCCAAGTAGATTCTCCTTGTGGGGACTCCATTGTCCCAATTTTCAGTTCATCTGCCATCAGCCACATTACTTTCTAAGCCCACAAAGCAAGCTTAGGATTTATTGAGCTGTTCTGGTCTTTCCCACTGTCCAGACACTTAGGGCTGTATTTCTCTACTTACTTATTCTTCTGGGGTGCATGTGTTGGTGCTTTCTCCAAGCTGCTTTTGATGCCTCCTCTTGCACTGACTTTTCTATTGAAATTAGCCAGATGGTGATGGAAAGAGGACGGTCCAGTTGTGGTTATTCCACCTTTCCTCTGGCCCCATCCCCTTTCTCCACCAACTTTTCCTACTCCTGATTGTTTGGGAAGTAAAAACGTTAAGCTAAAAGATGCTTGTATTTTTAGTATCTCAGCCCAAGTGACTGGCCTTTGGTCATGGAAAATTTGCTTTCGGCCCCACAGACCATTGAAATACAGCTCCATCTGGCTGAAAAAGAAATAACAGAACTAGCTCAGGCCTTCCAGCATGACCATAGGAGTTGCTATTTACCTGCTGATATGCATTTACTTTACTGGCTGTTGTGCACTGTGTGTGTGCGTGATTCCTTCTGAGTCAAAGGTGACTATGATATTGTTAATGTGAACTTTACTTAGCTTTTGTTTTCTTTTGTTAATATGCCACTGAATGGTGGCATTTAAATCTCTGAAATAAATAAATCCGAGTAAGTCTTTTCTAACAGAGACAAATGAAACCATCAATTTTATTAAGGAGGTGATCAATAACATTACACTCCTAATCTTAACTGCCATAAATCTCCCGTAAATTTACGATCAATAATTCCCCATTATTTCTTAAAGAAGTAAAAAAAATGACACCTGCACATCTGGAGCCAATATACCTTCATTTCCATTTTGGAGCAGTATCTACAATTAATGCATTCATATGTGGAGTATTGTGTCATTCCTGAAATTTGTAAAATGTTTGGCCTCTTTTGTTTAGGTGGCCAGTGTAGGTCATGACCAGGGACTTTGCTTCTTTCTGTGCCTCTGTACAAAAATAATACTTTAGAGCTTGATCGAGACCCCAGTCCAGGCAGTAGGGGATCTCTAAGATATGGACCTGTTCTCAACAAAACATGAAAAAAAGATGCAGTATCTAGGTACAGATTTGCTGTGAAGTAATGTCTGTTTTGGACCTCAGGGATGACATGATCCGAGCTCATAAGATCATGCGTGGTGTCTAGTGAATGGGGATTTGTTTTGAGCCCAGGTCTTGCAATGAGGCTGAATGGTGGGAGATCCAGGACAAGCAAATGGGATGATTCCTCACCTGGCTGAACTATGGAATTTCCTACCACAGGATGTAGTGACGGCTGCTCTCTAGTGATCTAAAAACTCATGAAGAATAAGAGTATTAAGAGCTACTAGGTGTGATGGCTATGTGTTGCTTCAAGAGTCAGAGGCAACATTCCTCTCTATCCTAGTGGCTGGGGATCATGAGCTTGAGGGTACTATTGGCCTGTTGCCCTGCTTGTATGCTTTGTATGCTTCCCTTTGATAGCTTTTTGGCTAAAATGGGTCCCAGGATGCCAAACTAGCTAGTCCTTTGGTAGGACACAGTTCCTCTTATGCTAACCAGAAGGTGCTTTACACTGCTTAACACTAGAACGTAGGTGCACAGATCCATGTAAATGAATCAATACGATGTGGAGAGGATGACATATAATCTATTTGCAAGGCAGAAATGGAATTTGTCCAGTTTTGCTTTCAGAACCTTGCCAAATGCACATATTCTCTAGGCCTGGACAATGGGTGAGCCCCCATTCTGGACACAGGCCTCCGGCTATGCATGGCAGCTCATCACTGGCTTGATGGATGCCCTAGTTTTGCTGACTGCCTAGGACTGGGAAAAGCCAACAGCAAGAGGATTCCATTCATTGCGGATGAGCTGCACTTGGCTTGATAGCTCACTCACAACCTGCACAGATCTATGTTAACATTTCCCTTGAGAACAGTCGGACACAGCCATATTTTCCTACTGTACCTTTCTAACACTGATTAGAGGTGACATGCACATGGTGGGCAGGTCGTGAGTGGAGCTGGCTGGAGTCAGGGGTCAGACTAGATGGCCCGGGAGGCCCCTGCTGACTCTCTCTGTTTCTATGTTGCTATCTCAGGTTTGAAGGCCACATTTGGCTCTCCCAGGTTCGCAGATCAGCCCGCCAATGTTTTCCATAGGACCATGCACTATTTAAATGACCTTGCGCCAGAATTACAACGAACCCCTCAGGATCTGGCTTGTTCTTGTTCCTCGAAACTCTCATGCTCACCCCTTGATGAGGAAGTGAGCTGAGAGGAAGTCTGAATGCTCACAGACCCCCAGCTACACAACCAGCAATCAGCAGGGGTGCCAAAGAAGGGCACCACTTGTGTTGCATTTTTGTGGACTCACTCCCTAGTGGGCGCCTACATGAATGCTCGGTGCATTTGCCAGCAAGTTGGGCTCCTGGCTGCAAGAAAGTGGCATGGAGTCGGGGGAACCAAACTCAGGGAATCTGACAGATGCCCACCTCGAAACACATTCCTCACCCAGTCCTGCCACGCTGCTTTCTCTGACAGCCAATCCGTTGGCAATTTCCCAGCTTTTCCATGTTTTTCTCCAGTGAAAAACTTGCAAATCTTTTCCTAAGTCTGAAAGTGAGGGCTTTGGACCAACATATTTTTGGCTCCACCTCGTTTACCTTTGGTCCCGCTCACCCATAGAAAGTGACTCCCCAATATCTTCTCCAGAATTGAATTTGGCCCTCAGGTACAATGACACTCCTCACCTTGTCTTACATGCTATGGTTTTGAGACCAATATTTTTATTTTGGCCTAGAAAGCCTGGTCTCCGTGAGTCTACAGGTTAGCTGTGCCCCTCTTCTGCCTTTCTCCTAGCTGGAAGAGAGGTTCAAAGCAGGGATTGCTGCATTGTTCTCAGCTAAGTAAGCCATCATCTGAAGCACTTGAGCTCCTGATGTACTTCTTATTCTGGTCTGCTCCTGACCACCAGATATGCATTTCTCTGTGTTTTGTTTTGTTTTTCGAGTGGCTGAGGAGAATGGTTTGGGGTGAGCAACGTGCGGCACACCAGTGAGTCAAGTATTGCACATGTGAATAACCATGTCTAACCCAAGTCCCCCTCAGTCCTGCTTAGGGTGCAGCGAACATTACAGGTCCAGTGAATGAGAGGGAGTAAGTACCTCCACCAGGCTGTGCTAATTCCGTGAGAGGAGTAAGTAGGATAAAATGCAACAGATTTCACCTCAGAGTGATTTTTCCTCCATGAATTTGCACCTCAAAACCCTCAACATTCAGATAAACACAGCGCTCCAAAGAGTTCTGTCTGTTCTTTCAGAACATCTCTCTCATTTAGAGGCCTTGGAACAGTAAGGGCAGTTGTCCTTTCTCCAAACTGTTGGCAACTTATTATCATCTCATTGTGCAAAGCTAGAAATGCATTCAGTGTATCAGGGCAATGCAGTTCAAAGTGCTGTGAACTTTGAATGTTTACCAGTCGCTGCCTGACCCACATATGAGCTTTTCTGTCCCCACCCCTTTCCCCTATTAATCGACACTATATCACATACCAGCTGGCTTTGTCTGAATGAATCGCCTTTTCAACGGAGCCGGAATGCTCAATCCTCTTTGCTCCGTTCTCTTCCACAGGACCACGATTCTTCCTTCCAGCTCTCTGGAAGGGGTTGCAACTCTGCAATTCCCATTACAGCTCTTTCAGTGTCAGCCAAGAATGCTGCATCCAGCACTCTCCCTTGCTTTGATGAGTTCCACAGTTGCCATATTTTTCTGACAACCCTAATGGTATCTATAAACACCTTGGCCTCCCTGTATGTTCCAATAACAGCACTTGAAACAGATGTCCTGTTGTAATCCCACCAGCATAATTCTGGATGCCCGATGCATTCACACAGCTGCTTGTGTTCTCTTACCTGAAATGCCAATTTTAAGAAAGCAGTAGGGAACTCAGATATCTATTCTTTATAAGTTAAAGCAACCTGCATTTGGAAACCCACCCCATAGGGTGTAAACAGGCACCCCTTAGATTATATTATTTTCTTCAGATCAAAGGGACATTGCTTGCAGCACCTGGGACTCCGCTTAGAAAAGCTCACACACACGCTGCTGTTAGAAAGCAAAACGAACGCTGAGCTGCAGCATTAATGGCCGATTGTTGTACCAGAGGAGCTGCATTGAGAGATGGAAGTGAAGCGCCTCATGCAGTTTCACTGAGGCCTGGGATGGGAATATTCTTCCCATGATCAGTTCCTGCAGAATAAAGAAGTGCAGCTTTCTGCAGCTGGGAATGTAGGAAATCACTGTAAGTCAGGGTCCAACTCATCCAGGATTCTCTATGTGTTTAGGCAGTTTTATCAGTTCTACCTAGAAATGCTGGGAATTGAACCATATGCCAATCATGTGCTCTGAGCTATGTACATTCCTCTAGGTATAATAAACTGAAACTGGTTGTGGCCTTCGTGCTGAAGAGCCCTTCTGAATACATTAATCCTTTGCATGCTTGGGCAGAGAACATCTGACAACTGGCAGGGCTAACTGGGAAATGCTGAGAGTTGTAGGGTGTTTTTTTGTCTAAATATGTCCAGGATTGTGGCCTAAGTTCAGCAAAACTAGTTGGGTCCCCATTCACCCTTAGCACTAGTGACATGGGAGACACTTTCCCATGGTGTCTTCCTATGCAGCTCTGGTAGGCATTGGAATGTCGCAACCACGGAGGCAGAACTAAGTCCTCCCACACAATCAAGAAATGAAAGGCTGGAAAGACAGTGAGAGCTGACTGGTGGGTTACTGCTGTCAGAGCTAGGCTCCTTCTTTCACTCTTTCAAATAGCAAACCACTCTCTGGCAAAAGTGCTTTATTTCCAGCGTACATCCAGCAAACCATAGCAAGCGAAAGAAGATTCTCTGAGCATGCACAGAACGGTTTGTTGAACTCAGACTAAAGACTATTTCTGAGAACTGTCCTTTTTGGTAATCTTGGGCCCCACTCCGCTTGCTGTGCCTCTGTGGAAACAGGCGTAAACCTCCTAGCCAGATTTTAAAAAATATTTTAAAAAGTATAATGTTTTAGTTTCTTTTCCCCCTTTTTCTTCTTTAACGGTAGTCTGGGTATTTCTGTATTATACAATAGGATAAATATAAAAAATTAAAAATAACTGTAGGGTGAGGTTTGCACAGTGGCATCCTTCACAAAACAATTTCTAAAACCAAAAAACAATTCTATGTGATGATGGGCATCCCACCTTGTTTAAATATATGCTCAGGAAAAAAAATGTTGGCATTTTAATTAATTAATTTTGCAAATGGTCAAACTGCATGTTTGCCTAATGTTGGGAGGTTTGGGGTTAGAAAGGAAACTAGAAAGCCATGCTGTCCACATGGGAAAATGAGTTCTTTTTGGTGCCATGTACTATATTTCTCCCCTATCCTCATGGGAAAAGTGTTCTCTGATTTATCTGTGCTATTCAATTGTTGTTATAAACTTTCCCCAGGTCCTACTTTCCTGGTAAGAATTGTCCCCTGCCAGAACAATTACTGAAGTAGAAACTAGCTGCACCTTACACTTTCAGTGAATGTCTGGTTTAGCCCTCAGTTCACATTTATGCGATATTGCCTGGAATCTTGATAGGATGTAGGATTGGCCTCTATGAATAGATAGATCTGATGGTATTAATTAGGAAGGGGAATGTCAGAGAAGGAGAAAAACTGGTACGTGTGGATACAGGCAACAGAGAACAGGAGACTTCCCGACACCAAAAGGAGTTGGCTCTCCTCCCTTTCCATATTGTCTGGAAGGAAAGCTCAAACTTGATTTTTCAGTTCCATGCTGCACCTCTCTGCTCTGCAAAGACAGACAGTACATGGCTCCAGTGACTGGAGAACCCCATGGGTATATATTGCAAGATTATGCCTTCACAAGATGCTTTTGGTAACAAGACGTTGACTGTCTAAAATGGAAATTCATTTCAACAAAACCCTCGACTCCTTTCCAGGCTCTTCAGCTGAAGTCCTGCTAGACCCACCGAGGACCCGCTTTTGTTGCAGTCCCAGTTCATCTCCTTTAGCAGGTTGCAGCTGCAGATGTGTCATGGAAGAGTTACAGCTGAGTATGAGATCACGCTGTTAGTTTGCTGTGGCACTCCAGGTGTTTCACTGGTTGTATTGACACGTGCCATCTGCCATGGTATCCCATGGTGTGGAATGCTCTGGACTAATCCACTATGAAATCATTTCCTTGTTCCACATGTGCCAGGAAATGTCTCTGCCAGCACACCCTAAGCAGATGCTTGGAATGACAACCCCCATCATCCCCAGCCAGCATAACCAATGGCCAGAGATGATCAGAGTTCTGTTCAAAAACAACTGGAGAACACTAGGTCTTGGAAGGTCACCCTATGAATAGCAAGAGCAGGGACGTCTTTGGACACTCTGTCCTGTTTTGGAACCCTCGCCTGGCAGCTGCTGCAGATACTGTTTTGCAGATCAGTCCTCTATTTGAAAGTGTCCTCTGTTTAAAGGCCTGCCTAGCACAGTTTGGCTTCAGGATAAATAACCTAATAATGGGAGAGCAGCAGGAAGCTGGAACCTGCCTGCCAACAAGAGACCAAATAGTCCACTTGGTCACAGTGAACTATATTGCACTACTATCTAAATTATAACAATGAATTAGCATCTGCCAATCACATGCCAACCAATTTGTATATCCAAACCTAAAAAGCTGGTTGCCTGGACAGTGAGTAGCCAACATCCTCCAATCAGCTGGAGAATGAGCTGTAAGAGCATAGGAAGCAGCATCTCTGCTTGAGGATGGAAGGACATGTATCCAGCTTGCTTGCTGTACCCAAACTGCAGCCAGTCCTGTGGGATTTTATTACCTGCTAATCACAGAGAGTGAAGCTCCTCCCTCTTATTGCATCCTTTTGCCTGAAGAAGGGTCTGAGACTTGTGTACACAATGGCCCATTCACACGTCACTACAGCCCTGGGTATTTTTTCCTTCCACAAGCCTGAGAAGCAAAACAACCCAGGGATATCACACAACATGGAAGCCAGAATGCTTGCACTGTTGGGAGAGAGGCAACCGAGACCTGTAACTCATGGTTAACCTTTAGTGCGACCAATACAATGAACCCCTAGCAGATACCCTCACTTGGGAGTTCCAGGACACTCACTCACAACAAACCACAGCATTTCAAAAAGCAACCTCCTGGGTTGTGAGGCATACAAACCCTGCCGCATTCAGTGCTACCCATGTTCTCCAAGAATGTGGTTAAACCCTGAAAGCTTCTGTGGATACCTCCCATCTCCACAGGCTGCCATTGTTCTGGCCCAACAGAAAGATAAATCATCTCCGACTCCAAAATTGCCAAGAAAGAAAAGGATGATGCAGAATAGAGCTTTTCAGACAACATGCTGGCTTTTGACCTTAACTTTTTGCAGCAACTATTTCACGGAGCAAAATCTGTGACAATATGAGTGACTGAAATAGCAAATTAAGTCCATTTTCTGTGATCCGAGGGATAGGGTTGTGATGCTGAAGATAAGAGAAGATGGCGAAATCTCTTTTCAGTGATTTGTACCTTACTGTTAAAAAAATAATGAGTGGAAAAATACATACGTACTACCTTTTGCTAAAAGGGCTCAGTGTGCAGCAATATGAAAGCATAAACTCAGCGTTTTGCAAGGAACCCGTAAACTCTGGCAAAGCTAAGATCATTACAGCACGTTTTCCAGCAGCCTTTGAGCTAAGAGAACAAAACCTGTGGAGCTGTTTGAGCCTATGTTTAAGTTAACCGGGCTTGGATGTGGCTGGCACAAGCTGCCTGTCGGCCGGTTGTGATTTATGCCACTCGCTCCCAGGAATGCAAAGCAGACACAACACATTCTAAAACTGGCATTTAAAATAGAATCAACTGACGTATTTATGAGTGCAGTGAGAAACGGGCAGCAAACATATTATCACCTCTCTGTGGAACGCCTGTCAGTGAACAAGGCATGGAATTTGCAAAGCCTCAAAAGCAAATCAACAGTACGGATTAAAACAAATTCCATTTCAAATTCTGCAGCTTCAGCCCTTTGGAAGACTGCAGAACTGACAGTGCAGTGCAATGTTGGCAGCCCAACGTGTTCCACCTGGTGTACAAAACGCAGCAATCGGCCTATTCTGGAAATCATCAGGAAGAATGGCCCATTGGACTCAATGGGAATTCCTTCTGAATATATATGACTAGGGTTGTACATCAGAAGTGCATCTGCAGAAAAGAGAATTCAGCTCTCTACCAGATTGCCAGGAAACTTCATTCTGTGAGAAGCTGTTACATATCCTGAGCCCCAGTTCTGCAGATCAGAGAATCTTCCTTGACCTCTCACCCAACCTAGTACTATGGATAGGGAAGAAATTGGTTTGATGCTAACTTACCTAGTTCTGCACTTTTAAACCAACACACAAAGCAGAATCATTCTCCTTTGAAATTCACATTTTTCTGAATTTTACAGTGGAGTTCTCCAGTCAAAATACCATAAGCATAGAAAAACCTTTAGATTAGCAACAGTAATGCTGAAAACTGCATAAATTAGGGAAACTGTAAAAATGAGCCTATCTGGCAAAAATGCATATGAAATTTAGAAGAAATGCGTGTAGCACTGTGTGCGGATTTCATGCACACTTCACAAAAGCCTGTGAAGTTCAAGATAAACTGACTTTCAAGGACGGAAAGAATGGAAACTGAGCTTAAAGCAATATCAACCACTTCATTCATCCCTGCCTAGTTGCCGTAGATAGGTTGGACTGTAATTTCCAACCCAGTGGCTATTGGGCAAGTTGGCTACCAATGCTGGGAACTGATGTCTAACACTTAAAAGGAGTCATCCAGCCCTGCTTCAACCAAAGCTGAGATATTCTCAATGCCTTTGCAAAGACTTATGGCAACGTTGTCCTGAACCACCAGATTACCATTCCAGCATCCTGCAACCATAATGACACACGCACACTGTCAGAACACACAAACCTAACCGAACCTTGATTCTCTGTGCTTCTGGTAGCTACCTGCTCCCCTGCAACTTCCTTACTCACTTTCTTGGCTACAGCAATGCCTAAGCGGAGGCTCTTGAAGCTGCTGCTTTCAATCTGCCCATCTTTCTAGTTTTAGTCACCATTGTGCTCTGGTTTTGCTTTTAAAATTCATGTGCTTCCCATGTATTTCTTCTGTACATTAACGGTAGCCTCAAGTTCTTTATGGCAAGCAGCAATTGGATTTTTTAAAAGGAAGTAAAAATGCATAATTATGCACTTCCTCGCTGCCAGATGGGCACTAGGCTGCAGAACATCTGGTGCAACAGCTGGAGGGACAAAGGGGAGCTGGTGTTTATGTGTGTATGTCAGCAGCCCTCATGCTGAGGAGTACTAGAGTGTGTAAAACTAGCACCGAGAGCCTGTTCAGCACACATTCCAATTTCAGGGCTCCCAGAGCAGGGATTACATGCCATCTACCAATGCAATAATTTTCTGCTGTGTGTGGCTTGGCTCACTTCCTTGAGTTGTCAGGATCTGCTGGTGCAGAGTAGGAATGTCCCTTTTAGTTTTTCCAGGTTTCCCTTTTCTCCCATCTTTCCTTTGTTCTGTCACATTCCCTCCTTATTTTGCAACATTTAAAAAGCTCTTTATGAAAGTGTTTCTTTCTGTATGCACCCATGCATAAGTTGTACACACAGGGGCTGTGTGCAGTTTTGGAAATAGTTTCCACAACTTCTGAAAGTGATGCTCTGGATACTGTTTTCCTTTCACACAAAAGGAACAGCGATGGAAACGCATGTTGAGGAAAGATGAACAGTGGACTTAATATTATGAATATAAGTGGCTAAAGACTAATGGCCCATCTGAATCCATTAGGCAATAAAGGGGATGCACTTCCACACCATGTGGTTAGCAGGACCTGCAATCAAGTTGCATTTTTTACCAACAGAAAATCTTGCCCTGGCAGTTTAGGTGCCATCTCTCCAGGCTGCACATTATCTTCCCAGAAATTGAAGAAGCAGAAGATGTACAGGAAGGTAGGCAAGAGGGTGAAAGGGTTGGAGCGATTCTCCCCATGAGGAAAAGTTACAAATTAGGGACTGTTTAGTTTAGGTAAAAGGTGAGTCAGTGGCAACAGGCAGAGATGCAGAAATGCATGCATGGTGTGAAGAAAGTGGGCAGGGACATTTCCCTCACTTTCCTAGTACTAGAATCTGAGTTTGCTCCTAGTTGAGCTATGGGACTGACCTTCACAGGATGTCATGATGGCCACCTATTTGAATGGCCTTAGGAATGGATTAGATAAACTCATGGAGTTTAAGTCCATCACCATCAGCTCCGATAGCTATTTGCTAACTATTGGAGCTATTCCAGAATCAAAGGTGGCATGCGTGTGTGCACCAGTTGCCGGGGAACATGGGTGGGAGAGTGCTGTTGCACTCACGTTCTGCCTGAGAGTTTCCTTGGTGGACACAATACTGGGCAAGATGGACAATTGCTGTGATCCCGCATGGGTTATACTGATTCAGACCACTGAGGCATGTAACAGACCACCGTCTGTCTTCTCTGACTGACAGCGTGTCCCAAGGTCTCTAGAAAGGTCATTCCCAGAGAACCTGAAGGGCTAATTGGTGGGCCTAGGACCTTCTGCACGCTGACCTCGTGGTTGCTCTTGAGCCAGGATCCGTCCCCAAATGCCTCGTGGAATGCACTGAGCCCCCAGTGACGTCACAGGCAGGCAGCATTCATTCAAGCACAGCTGCTGTCTGTGAGAACTGATGTTTCTGAGCAGATCTTCTCGATGCCACATCCATAATATGTGACATCGCATCAGCACTGGGTCAGTCTTCTACAGAGCAAAGGGCAGTGACCCCGCCAACACCTGTAATGAAGTGGTGCTGGATCCTATCAATTTCACTTCAGCACAATTGCTCTTTCCACGCAAGCTCTGGATGACCACATGGACTTCCAGGATATTTATTGGGGGCACCAGTAAATCAACACAGTCCTGCCAGTTTCATTTATGCAAAGCTTGCTAGCAAATCTAGGTGGGATAAAGAAGTGGACAGTTAACATAAATCAGACCGAAGAAAGAACCTGTGTGACTCAGATTTTCCAAATCCGTTTTTCATTTCATGCTTTCTAATGCAATCAATAATGCAATTCCTGAGTGAAAGCAAGAGAGCTCAGAATCGTGTATCGTTACAAGAGGCACAACACATTGCCGTGTGGGAACACTCCTGTTCACCCATGTGCATATCCATCATGCGCCACTCTATTCTCCTGCCCTCTGTCTCCCACGTGGAGCATCCCACACCTCCCTTGGTTTGCTGCCTCCTGATTTTCCCCTTCTTCTACAAACCCGATCCCCCAAGTGCCCTGCCAGGTGCCCCCCTTTTGTATGTTAGTATCACTGCTCAGGTTGCATAAGGATCCCCACTCAGGGAATTGAGATCACTGTTTCCCTATCTACAATTTTAATGCTTGTCTAGCTTTCCTAGCCAGAGCTTCTCACTATGTGGATAACACCAGATCTTTGCCTCTTTCTTCACAACACTAACTCATTGAAGAGGCCATCTTTGCACCTGTTTGACGATCTGGACCAAATGCATTAAAGATGAGTTGGAATGAAAGACGGGGGATGCAGAGGGAACTTCCACGGCCTTTCCTTGAAAAGCAGGAATCCAGCAAGCCAGGCTGACTGCTGGGCAGGTGACTGCATGGTAGAAGCCATGGCACACCTCTCACCCATCCTGTAACCAAGGAAGCAAGGATCCCACACCTCGCCCATGAGCATCCGCCAAATCTTTCTGCTCCTTTGAATTGCCCCCTCCCCAAAAGCAATTTCCTTCCTATTAACTTGAATGAGACTGAGCGGCATCTTTAGCCCAGCATGGCTTTCTTCAGTAATATTAATAGCAGCTCTTCCTCATTTTTAGCATCCGCTCAGCCTTTCCCCAAAGCTCCCGAAGATGAAGGAAGGAGGCCCCCTCCCAGCCACAATATTCCTCAGAGGTAGCTTCGAAGCATCCTTTGTGCAGCACTTCTGGCAGCACCCGTTTCATATGTCAACAGCCTTCAGAGAAACGGGGGAACAGGAGTAATAGAGCAGAATCTAATTTGAAATTGCTACATGAAAGGTCTTTGCTGAAGTGGCGTTCACTTTCTGTCACTTAACAGAAGCACAGTGACCCATATACATCCAAAATGTGACTTTCAAAATAAATTAAGAACTTGATATAAAATCAACCATTGACTTCAAAAGAAGAGAACCTGACAATTTTTATAGGAAATAAGCAAGTATTGCCTTAGTCTTCTATTAATATGGTAAACAGACACCCCACTCACACTTTAACACAAGATTGCTTTGAAGTCATGCTTCAAAGCTATTGAGGGAGGATGCTGGCTTTTGTAGCAAAATCTATGGGAGGAGGTATTTAGCACCTCTCCTGGTTCATCTCCATTATTCTTGATAATTTATAATTTATCCAAAATCACAATAGCCCACATATCTTTAGTTGACTTTCACAGAACACTGACACATGTTTTGTTATTTATAGACTATGTGGAACTAGACAAATGCACAGCAGTGAACATATGGTGGTGATTCATGAAACGGTAACATTAAATCCTTTTGTAACAGACGATTTACAGTCAAAGCTCTGGGTGAAACTTAGCAGAATTCTCAAAGGAAAAATCAGGTAGCCAGGAGCTTCTAAGCCCTGCGTTTATTTAAGAAGGTTCAGGCTTTGATCAGTAAACATGGCTGCAGAGTCTGTTGTCCAAAGCTATTTTGATATGCAAGTACCTCTCCTCTCCTCTCCTATCCTCTCCTCCCTCTTTTTTTACAACAACCTTGGGGCATGTTTTTTCCAGCTCAGTAACTCCAGAATGAATAAATACTTTGCCTTAAGTGAAAGAAGTGTGCCCTTCTAATAGCGCAAGATTAATTTGAGGGAGTGGTGTTACTGGATCCTGTCTTCCAGTAGGTCAGTGGCAAATTCTGGATTGCAAATGTTCAGTAGGAGAGCCCCCATAGGCAAAGTTCAAATATTTGGGAAGCTGTGTTGATCCAGATAGACAGACAGACAGACAGACAGACAGAGGTTTGCAAATGATCAGAAACAGGCCTTTTGCAAACTGAATGCATCTGAATAGTCCATTCAAGACCAGCTGAACCCAAAATACTTGGCATTACAACAGGGAACAATACAGTGTTACTGGATGCATACATCACCCCTGCACCCAACAGGGCAAGGAGAGAGCCTCAGCCTGGGCGCCTGCCTCCCTGATCTATGTTTTCCCAACTGCTTTGCATGGCATTCTTACTCAGCTCACAGGATTCTTCAGTGGAAAACCCCCACCTTCCTTCCTGCAGACACGTTAATTTCATGACCTTTCCAAATTCCTTAGCCTGCCTTGTCACTGGGTGCATAAGACCAGTTCCTTAACTCTCTTCTCAGCAATCAACCATTGTTTCCATTTTACAGATGGAAAACTGAAACTGAAAAGCCAATGGATAACATGAATCTTTCTTCAAGATCTGGACCCAAATACATCAAAAAAGGCATTGCATAGGACACAGAGTCCTCCTACCTCTATTAGTCATCTTTCAAATTCTGTTAATTTTGGAAATTCTAATCACCTGTTTGAACAAGTGAGAAAAATTACTCAGTTCCTGTTACCTCTTTATGAGCTGGGAGCAACCCACTCTTCATTCACTATGGATAGCAACCCACTCTTCATTAGTTAGAGCCATCAAAAAGGAAATTTCTCAATTGCCAGCACGTATCAGTGATGGATACGAATGGCTTGGAGGACGGGGAGGCCACATTGCATTGTCTATCATTTGCATACAAGGCCAGCTCCAGAAGGTGGCGTGCTTGGGCATTTGTCAGGGGCCCAAGACCAGTGGAGGACCCACCACTCCACAAAATTAACCCCAGCACACTCACAGAGTGTTGCAACCTGAATGAATGCAGCCTACAATGTTTCACTGTGTGCCTTTTCTATGTGAGAGCATGCTGTGATTGAGCCTGCTCCCTGTCACAAATCTTAGCACCAGCCCAGCTCACAGAGTTAAATTTTAATGCACTATGCAGCATAGATCGTGGTGGCAAATGGGACAAACAGGACCAATTTCACCAACAGAGAGTAAAGTGAGGAAGATCCACCAGTTTTTAATGCGATGAGCAAATTCTGGATCAGACTCAATTTTTTTGTTTGCTTCCACCTCACTATCCATGAGATCTGAACGAGCTCAAGGAGGTTTCTTCCTGGTGTATAAACTAGACTCAACAGCCACTTCTAGCTGAAGTTATACAAACAGATGCCTGTTAGGCTGACCTGTAACATGCAGCTCTTTCCAAAAGCTCCACGCCAGTAACAATTTGCCCTGCTGTCTTTCATACTTTGGGGTCGGACATTTATGTGCAGTCTTGGGCGTGAGCTGTCTGTCCTTCTGGGTCAGTTGCTGGCTTTTGTGCACCTATTTGATTACTCATGCAGCTCATTGTGGTCTCTTTTTGTTTACTTTGAAAGGAAAGGAAAGCACAGAACAAAATAATCATGCAGCTTGTTTGGGGCTTGTATAATACAGTTGAGCTCCGAGTTGTGTAATATAGATTGCGACCTAGAAAGGATATGAAAGCTTGGTTTTAACCTGGTGGTGGTGGTGGTGGTGGTGATTTTACAAAAAAATGATTAATTTTTCATTTAACATGGAGACATTAGCCATATGTTTCCCATGTCAAAGAGAATCTTTGTGGGGACTTATAGGTCCTGGAATCCCATGGTAGCATGAGGCCTTGCTGAGTTCTTAAGAGTGTGGAACATGTTCATGTATCTTGTAGGAATGGGGTGGCAGAGAGAGAAATTGTGCATGTGTGTGTGTGTATGTTACACAGTCCTACAAACTCTGAGTACTTGTGGTCCTGACTACAACCACCATTGGCTTAGCCCAAGTGATCTTGATTTTGGCTCCATCCACCATCAGTGCTGCTGCTGCATGTACTTTCAAGATGCCTCTGACTTATGACCACCCTATAAATGAAAGACCTCCAAAATGTTCTATCCTTGTCAGCCCTGTGCAGGCCCTGTATCAAGTCTGTGGCTTCTTTTATGGGGTCCATCCATTTCACATTTGATCTTCCTTTTCTTCTTCTGCCTTTGACTTTCCCTAGTACAATTGTCCCATACAGTAAGTCTTGCCTTCTCATGATTCATCCAAAGGATGACAGTTTCAGTTTTGTCATTTTTGCCTTCAGCTGCCAGGGCAGACCTCCATTTCCATAGAAGAAGGTTCACACCAGTGAATCAAGCCCTCTCAGCTCTGAGGATTTGGATCAAGTTGCTCTGGGCCCCCACCCAATTTTTTTTGGGTTAACAGATTCAGTGACCACCAAAACTGATTATTAATTCACTCCACCACAAATAAACATGACATAGATTCATAATTACCTGGAATACAGTTCACTCGTTAGTAAACCAACCCCTGCCTAGACCAGTTATCCATGTTCTGGTAATGTCCGAGTTGGATTACTATATTGTCTAATGTGCAAAATGTGACCTGCCATTACAGACTGGATTAGTAACTGGGATTGGGAGTTGTTCTCCCAGTCCATTTCTGGACCCAACTCAAAGGGATGGGTTCCATTGGAAGTGTTGGTCTTTCAAGTACTTCACATGTTTTTAAAGAGCTACTAGTCTCCCACACATTGTGGCCTTCATTGGAAGGCCTTGTGTAGATACAGCAACCATCTGAGCTACGACACTTAGCTGTAAGAAAGAAGGTCTTTTCAGTGTGGAACATCCATTGCAGAGCATTCTCCTCGAAGAGGTTTTTGAGGACCTAGCTATCTCTTCAATGACAAAGTCCACATTATTGTGCCTTTTAAAAATCCCATTTGTATTATTCTCTCCTGCAGACCACTTTGATAATATGAATCACAATATCAAAACAACAAGAATGCATTAATGACCTAAGGACAGCTTATCTGCTATTACTGATGAGCTAAGCTTGATGGCCACAGGATGCTGAGTAGATTCTAATACTGCAGGAGCTTAGAAGGTCCCTAAAATGTACTCCGAGAATCACTTGCAACGTACAAGTGCTTTTTGTTTTTTGTTTTAAACCAGGCGTGCAGGCATTGCACTGAAGGCAACTCAACAAAGAAAGGAATCCCTAAAATAGCAAGTTTGAAAAACCTTGACAAGTAGTCAGAAGAGTGGAAATAATAAAGACCTCTGATGTTTTATACAACAAGGAAATGCCATCCAGTGAATATATAAATAGCTCTTTCATGCTTACTGTATGCAACGGTATCTCTTATAGTACCAAATGACGCTTCACTATGCTTTGAAGCTATCTTTGATAATCACTCACAATGTAAAAGCAACAACAATGAATTAACCATTTCCTGCCTCCTAATCAGTCCTGTTCTACAGTTTACCAATGCATGACCTGCTTGCTTACATACCTGGATTTATGAAGAAGGGCCAGTTTGCACCTATTCCCAGATCCCTCGACTGACATATTATATTGTTGATGGTTTTTAATTGTGTAAACCATCCAGAGAACCATGTGACAGTTTATAAAAATTTAAATAAATAAGAATAATACTTATATATCTATATGAGCTTTTGGGTTTGTGATGAGAAAGGCCATTGGCTGCAAACCAGGGGTCACTACAGCAGTCTTAGACTCCCGGATATCAACTTCTTAAAGGTCTTGTGCCCACCACGCAGATATTTAGCCAGTGAAGTGTTACAAATAGAATCTGCGTTGAGTTCCGTTGCTGAATCTATTTCAGCGCCGTGCTAACATTACAAAGAACATCAGTGGCAGGGTGGCAGGGGAGAAGAGAAAGAAAACATTAGGGTGCGCTGGCGAAGTGGAGAGACAAGACTTGATAAAATATGTGACAGCCTGTAAGTGATAAGACCCACCACGCAGATATTTAGCCAGTGAAGTGTTACAAATAGAATCTGCGTTGAGTTCCGTTGCTGAATCTATTTCAGCGCCGTGCTAACATTACAAAGAACATCAGTGGCAGGGTGGCAGGGGAGAAGAGAAAGAAAACATTAGGGTGCGCTGGCGAAGTGGAGAGACAAGACTTGATAAAATATGTGACAGCCTGTAAGTGATAAGAAAAATGGATTTGCCTAGCTGAAAATAGGGCAGTTGGTATATACAGAGCTAGAGGCAGAGAGCATTGTTAGAGAAGTGCTGCCCAGTAATGAAAATACCAGTAAGTACAGAAACGTTTTGCGGTTTTGATCGTGCTGAGTCTGTGAACCACACGATTTCAGGAAAAGGGCAGTAAGCTGTTTCTCTTGGGTTTGACCCAGCCGGTTTAATTTGCTCCTGCTGCTGCAGTGAGGATCTTGCTCCAGAGGTGGGACAGCTAAAGGGCACGAGAGGAAGCAACATGCCGCATGGAGGTATCCCAGCAAGCGACCCCCTATTCTGCCCAGTCAAAAGAGGCCTCTGTGGATGGGGTGGGCCGCATTATGAGTTGCTCTGCAGTCAGGAGGTGGGTGGGAGGTGCTGGTACGTGGCTGGTGAAAGGCCACCAGCTCCCAGTATGAACTGAGTGCCACTGATAAATCCCGGCCTCCTTTCCCCAAGCCTGTTTCTTCTCTGCCCACCACATCTGCCACTGCCTGGCAATGTCCCCTGTAATGTAAGTCATTTAATATTCATTTAAAACATCCATATACTGCCTGTTCTACCAACGGCATCCCTAGGCATCCCTCCCAATGAATTGCTGACTTTACTGGGGGCTGGATACCTTTGACTGAGGTTTGGTGTCACCTTCTTTCAGCTGTCCACCCAACCTCATAAGATCCTCGTACAATATAACACTTGCCTATTATTTCTTGAGGCTTTGAGAAAGCATTTTCTTGTTTGATTAAGTCCAGTTTATTCTTTCAGAGAAGGCAGAGAAACAAGAGCTATGTTTTGTAGAAACCCTAAATGCCAAAGGTGTATGGAAAACAGTTGTGGGTTCAATTTGATTTCTGGAACAGGTCTGGCATATAGCAGGGAATCTACCCCTTAGAGCAGTGTTTCTTAGCTTGGGCTGCTCACACTCATGGGGTGTGACAAAGAGCAAGGCTGTGTCATGATTTGCCAGAATTGGTGAATCCCATTGCTCTTTTTGCCAAAAGAAATCCCAATAATAACATTATATATTACAATTTTGATTGTATTTGGATTCAGTTCTCTTTTATCAATCAAGACAAAATTGGAGAATCACCTGAATCCACAGGCAGATATGTGGATCACAATCTTGCAAGAAAGTCCCATGTTTTGGCCAAATTTTGCATGAGAAACAGTAACAAAGAAGGCACTAAATTGTATATTCACAATTGGGATTTTCTTTTCTGCATTTCTGTACATATTCAGCCACAGAAAAAGCTGCACCAACAAACAGACTGATCAGAAATGTGCAAAGTCCCTCTTACAGTGCAATGCATGAAACTGTATGTTATGTGCGATTTACTCATGTTTGACCAATACATGCATTTTGGGGAGCACAGATTTGTGCAAATGCACATTTGCACACACTTAAATGAACACACTCATTGCCTGCAACACACTTGTAAGCAAATGCTGAGCCTTCAGAGCATCAGACAGAAGAGTGCACTTTGCCCCAAAATCCAAACATCACCAGTAGAGTGACTTTCTGCTTGTGTATCCCTTGTATCACAACTAGTAGTCAGCGATAACCTTCCATTCTTATGATTTCATCAAATCCCTCCTTGAAACTGCCTGAGTGGTAAAGTGTTTAATTACACCTTATGGCAGCAGCTCCACAGTTTCACACTGTGTCAAGAAGTCCTTCCTTTTATCTCCCTTGAATTTCCCCTCATTCAACTTCATGGGACAACTCCCCTCTTGTTCCCATTTTATTTGTTTGTTTATTTACTTTAGCTGAACTGTTCCAATCTCTGCCACCTTTCCTCACAGAAAAGCTGCTTGAATTTCCCCGATCATTTTGCTTGCTGTTTTATATACTTTCTCTAGCTCTGCAATATTTTGTGCCCGAGAATTTTTGCTCTGCTCATTGGGCCTTACTCACTGGGAAAGGTACATGCACTTACACTGGGCCTTCCATTCGAACCGAATGGACTGAAAGCCTGATGGGGCTTGGACTGGTTTCACACACTGGACCTTTGCTATTCCTCCACTTTTTCCAGTAGCATAGGAGACATGTGTGGCTCATTATATCCTGGAACAAATTTCTGGAAAATCAGCTTGAATAAAGAGAAAGTGGGGGTTATTTGAAAATAATATCAGATGGAAAGAGAGAACGCCATAACTTTCTCTGTGGGATATTCAGATAGGAAAGCTTTGGCTTTCAAAGTATTACAAAACTCACATGCTTGTACATGATGTCAGCTAAAGGTTTCCACAGGGAACCAAGCCTCTGAAAAGTGTAAGCACTACAGGACATGATTTATGTCCTGGCATGCAAAGTCTTACTTACCCAGCAAAGCCTTCTGGGAGGGTACAGTAAATCCACCGGAACCTCTTTCTTGTCATCTCCCGTGAAGCCATTGTGATCCTGAAATGGAGCACAGACTTCAAGGGAGTGGGGTTGGACACAGGCTAAGAGAATGAAGTACAGGCTGGGATAGGGAAATCTTTCAGTTCATTTTCTTTGGCATTTGCCTTTTTTAAATCCCACATTCCTTTTATGTCAGATATGAAGAACTTGAGGGATTTAGTTTCCATATAGCCTGCAGTGCCTGATCCTGCCTGATCTTGGAAGTGAAGGAAGGTTAGACCTGGTTAGAATCTGGATGGGCGACTTGGGTGTATGATTTTATGATTATTGTTGTAAACTCTCAGAGTATAGATGGGTAGTATAGATGTATGATGATGATGTTGATGATGGTTTTGGCAAATTTTTATTAAAAGCTAACTGAAATTAAATACTCACCCATTTCTACCCATTTGACTCAATAGGTGCAACTCCATCCAGCATAGAGAGCCATAATATAATACTCGTTAAAGATGAACATGCTAAAACAACAAGCAAGGAAACCAAAAGGAGGTGACATCCCTAATTTGGCACTATTATGACTGAATGCACAAGAATTGAAACCCCAAATTTTAAGAGCAAAATAATCAAAATCTTAGGCCTAAATGGACAAATCTGTTAGTTTTCATTTCTTCCGCATTCTCCTCCTCTTCCGCCATCTACATCTCAAGTTGTTTTCTACCCATAATGGAGAATGTTGTGATTTTGTACAAATTGCTATCAAACCCATATGGAAACAAAATCCCTAACCACAAATATGAAAGTTCTTGGCTAAATATCTCATCTCTGTCTTGTCCTCACGAGGTGGCCTTCAGCAAACACTCTTTTTCAGCCTCAGTTCTTCTGCTTTAGGATGGGAAATAATAATCCTGACCTTATTACAGGGCTGTCATAAGTATTACAATGAGAAAATGCACATGTTGAGGACTTGAAAATGCATATAATGCACACTCAAAAACACTGTGCAAACAGCATTTGGTGCTTGTATATACAGATGGCTAGTAGTGAGTAAAGTACTGGAATAAAATGTGTGAGATTTGGGTTCTACTTCCCATTTGGCCACTGAAGCTCACAGGTTGACTTTGGGTCAGTCTCTGACTCTCAGTCTAATTCACCTTGAATACTAGTGTGCGGACAGTAAAAAATCCACAGACACCTAGTACAGTTTGCTTGCTTGCTTGTGTATAAGCTAGGCTTCTTTTGGGTTCTGCCTGGACTAACGAAGAGAATCCCTCTTCAGGTGTTCAAAATCCTAACCATGAAGGAAAACTTCTCTGGTCTTGCCCCCTCTGCTGCTGACTTTTCTGGATTGAACCAGAAGGTCAGAAGTAATGTGATCATTGTGCTCAGCCAGATGCTGGTACAGCGCTCTCCACAACAGCAAGCCATCACGACTCCTGATTGCAGTGTAAATTGCCCAGACAGCCTCAGCTATTGAGCAATACAGAAATATAAATAACAACAAAATCAACAATCAGAATCAGGTTGGATCTGATCAGTCCTACTTGGCATAGCCAGTGGCGAGGGCAAGGTCGATGCGAACTAACCTCCAACCACCTCCAGCACGCTCTCTGCCCCCCCCCCTGCTCCCTGCACCCTGTCTCCATGTGGCTATTGCAGCAGCCAGAGCAGGAGATACAGGAGGCAGTCACGGTCTTCTGCAGAAAGGAAGGGCAGGTTAGGGACACCCGTACACACTGCACAGCTCCCTTGCCAACTGCTTGCAAGCAATAATCCGACACATGCATCAGCTCATCGCTGCCTCTTCCTCACATCAGATATGTTTGTTTGTGTGCATGTTTGTCAGTATGCATCAGGTGCCGTTATCTACACTGAACAGAATTTTGGCAAAAACGAAGGGGAACAAAATCCCTCTGAAGCTTGCTAATCTATCTAATAAAAATAAAATAAAAACCAGATAGTGTGCAGACAGAGGGATGAAGTTAGGGGTGTGTGTACTTTGCCTAAGCTGTTGCCCAGGGTTTTCATATATAGGACTGATTATCCTACAAAGGTCTAGAGTCGTAACTGCGTTCTTTTCATTTTTATAGCAGAATGTTCCTTCAACTGAGTCAACAGTCCTCCTCAGTTGTTTCTTAATACTGTGTTTATTCTTTTCTGTTCATTTTGCAACAGGATCACCCTATTCAAAATGGCAAATCTCCAATCATCGGGAGAAAAAGAGCTGTAAAACAATCACAGTGTTTACAGTAGTGACAGTGGGAAACCTGGTTTGATAATTTATTGTTCCAGAAAAGATATTGTTTCACGATGACTAATGCAGAGAGATCTCTTATATCCTACTGCACATAATTTCTACAGTAAGACTTCAATTTAAACATGCCAGCCACTGTGAGATGTATGAATAATGTAGATCAGACACATTCTGAGAAAAATGGAACCGATTGCCATTTCTTTGATATATTCCACCAGGTATATGGAGACTCTCCTGATCTGACTAATGGCAGTTTGCATACTGCACTTCCAACACCATCTTTGCTATTAGTCCCTACAGAAATCAACAAAGACTGAGAGAGGATTGATTTAAATCAAAGTGAATTAAAGCTTTGATTTAAATCTCTTGTGTTAATAGCAGTTTAAATATTTGACATCATTACAGTACTGCCTGATTTTCTCTAAATGGTTTTGGAGTAATCAAATTATTGAGGCAATCAGAGGGTTGGATGAATGAAAATGCTTCACAAAGGTTTACACTGGCAGCTAGATGATCTATTGAATCACATACTGATTAGGAGCCTTAGATGATTTTATTTTTCATGTTTGTATCCCTCCCTTCCTGTAAGGAGCAAAGCATGGTTTAGACGGAGTTCTCCTATTTTATCCTCTTAGCAACCTTTGTAAGGCAGGCTGCTTTGACAGACTTGGAGCAAATTTAGACATGTGCTTCGAACCCGTAGTAGTGTAGCAACTTGGAGTGAACTATCACAGACTTGTGGCCACATTGGGGGTTTTCACATTGCCTGAGGGTTCCTTTAACGGACTACTTTTCCATGGAGTCAATTCAAACATGAAAATCCCAGCCATCAAATAAATGAGCAAGTAATGTGTGTGTGAACACAACACAATGACAGTGAGCTCTGGAAACTGGATTGTGGCCTCCAGAAGTGTTGGACTATAGCACCCATCATCCTCAGATGCTCCCTGGGCATCATGGGAGTTGTCTGGTATATCCTGGGGTGCCAATTGGGAAAGACTGGTTAACTTTTCAGAAATAACCAGATCCAGTTCCAATTTGCCTGGATGCTATGTTTGTAATGACCCAGCCGTCATTCTGGTAGCATGGTTGGAGATGTTTAGGATCTTACAAGTTTCATATTGGGAATGCAAATAAAATTCATTTCATGTAATTTCTGATCAAAATCAGAAGATCTGCACCTTCCAGACTGCACAAAGACTCAGACATGATCTGTGGTTAAACTCCATACATTCCTGGCCTTGCAGTATGATTTTTGGACTCAAAAATGCATTAACAGGATGTATCCATTTGGGAAATGTACATAAATGCACTTTACGCAAGGGGAGATGAATGCATACATTTCAGATGCGCACAGATTTTCAGGCCAAAAAAAAAAAAAAAAAGGACAATCTGATGTGGTTTCGAATTGGAAGGAGTGTTGACATGGAATTCAGGAACATGGACAAGGTCCAGTTTTGCTAATTCACTCATTCTGGCTGAATTTTTTGCATTTCTCACTTAAATCTTTGCAGCAGAATTTCCAGTGGCCAAGTGACCTTGTTTTTCTAATGTTTTGTCAAACAGTTTTATTCAGCTCTCATTTTTAAGGGAAGACATTAGCAGTGCGCTTAGATAATATTACACTTGTCTTATGGATGTGGGGAGCTTTTTAGATTATAAATTGTGCTACTGCACTTCAAAATATGGGGAACCAACCCTGTCATGTTTGTAGGCCTTTCCGCTCAGTCTGTTGAAAGGGGCCTTGGGTGTTGGACCACAAATTCTATTCTGATGGCAGTATTGGAAGAAGGTCCATTAATCGCCATGACAGTTCTTCCTCATGCATCCTGCTGATCTCATAGGGTGATGGATTGTGTTCTCTGATTTATAGTTCTATCTCCACTGTAAGGAGCTCCCCGAGTTTGGCTATACTAAATGGTATACTAGTATACCCAAGTTGATTTGATTGTGGAAAGAAGTGGGCTGATAAAGCGATGAACAATTCCAAGTTGTCCCTCTTCCTTTTCTCTTAATTTTCTGTGTCCTGTCCTCCAGTAACTTTTGAATGTATTTAGATTATGAGATATTCAAATGGCAGACTTTCCATACTTTTATTCATTTTTTAAAGGATATGTGTTTCCTGGAACAGCTGAGAAGCACATCTTCTGCTCTGCACAGATATGCTATCCTGGGAATGACAGTGATTTCAAATTTCACAAAAAGTGGCATGGGGACAGCCACAGCTTTGCCTGAAAATGCCCCTGAAAGTGGCATTCTATCATGGCATTCTATCATGTTCTATCGCTCTTGGGGAACATATTTGGCCCCATTTTCAATATATAGAGCAGGAGCAGTGCTTTCTAGTCATCCCCCTCCCCCCCAAAAAGGGAGGGAGGGGGAAGGAAGCTTAAGATCAGTCCTTGAATCACCCTATAGGTAGAGATGTATGGGAATGTAATTCCTGCTCACAAGTAATGTGAATGCTAGGTGACCTTTTCCCAATCAAAAATGCCTATTTTTTCCTAAAAGAGGAATATAGAGAGATGCTCATTTCTAAAAATGAAAACAAAGCAAAAACAAATCTTGAAAAGGAATTTGGGGAAACTGAATGTGTTCAAGCACCATGTTTGCCTTTCTCTCTCATAAGAGTTTTTAAAATTGTTAAATGTGTGTATTTTTACAGAAAAATGTGGAAATGGATGACCCTTCATATTCTGAAGAGGGTTACAATCTGATCCACAGAATAGTTCAGAAAATCGGAAGCCTCCACTCTGGAATTTTGAGGCACCAAATTCCCCAGACATCCTTAAAGACAATGAACTGATGTTTCTTTACTTCATCTTGGAAAGTTGCCATGTATTATCCATTTCACAGTTATCTCCGTCCCACTCCCTTTGAGCTTCGCACAGAATGTTCCAAGACTCAAGCCATTTGCAATCCAATGCCTCCTATGTGAAAACTAAAGCAGGAAAGATACACTGAAACAAGCATAGTTTCTGACTTTGGTTCCAGTTTTTGCATTAATTAAACATTGCAATGAAAATAATAGTAGCACAGCATTTTCGCTGTGCCTTTGTTTCTAGAACTAGTGTCTGGTTCCCCATCCAGTCAGAGACAAAGGGTCCATTTTGGATGAAAAACAGCTCATCTCACTGCTCTCTCTTCATATGTTTCAGGACCATGAAACTTTTCTGTCCTCTTCTACTTTCCAGGAGAAGGATAAAGATACAGCACTTTCTTTCGAGTTGGTGTTGGTGACTGAGGCCAGAATGGTATGACAAAACATTGTAGCAGCTTTTTCATATCTGCTAGGGTTTTCCAAGGATCACTGGAAGTTGCATTCATTTCTCCCCTTCTACTCATACATGGACAACTGAGTTTGTGTATTACCTCCATATACTACCCCTGTGCTTTCAGACGTGGCCTGTCATAGAACTCTCCTTGATGGCTATTGCCTGGTGGATTAGTCTTTCTCTTGCATATCTTAGAAGCTTTCAGAAGTCCATGAAACAAATGAAAGATGATCTATCTCTCTTTAAGCATGCTTTTCATTTCTAAATGTACATGCAGCCTGGCAAATCCATCATACAATCATATCTTGGATTCTAGTGGAATATGTTAACATTTCATATCTGCTCAGGTATTGATCTCCATCTGCTTGCAGAAATTGTTCAAAGTTCATTGAGTTTCAGATCATTCTTCCTTTTGTCTCTGACATTCAAAAGTGGGAGGATCTGGTCTTTCAATTTTATTTTATATTTGGCTGAAAAATGACACCACATTTTCTGCATTTCTCACAAATTTCCTAACCAGCATATATATTCCTTATATAGGGAATCTAAAAAAAGGTTTCAATTCAGCTTTACACATAATAAAAATTGAATTTTAGAACCTATTAAAATATATAAACATTATTCTTATCCTTATTCTTTCTTATTCAATGCTTATGTTTCAGTCCTGTATTCACTTATCTAAGAATAAGTTGCATTGAACTCAACAGAACTGACTCTCTGAGTATAAATGCATCAGATCACACTGTTGGCTCTATCTTTTGGATTTTCAAAAAACTGGGCATTATTCACTAGGCATGGGGATGGCTTATCAGGATTTACCAGTGTTTTATCAGGATTGTATATTTTCCAGGATCACATGATTGACCTCTTCAACACTATGTTTTACATCATTTTATTGCAAAGACCACTAAAAGTGGCAGTGTTTGCCCTTTGTAAGTTTGTTTTAGCTGGACTTTTAAGGTTACAATGCAAAATCGTTTTTTAATTTTGCTCCATTTCCATTATGTTAAAACATCACAGTGCACAGCTACACTTTGCTGCAGCAGATGCTCATAAGCCTCCTTACTCAGCGGATCTGCCACTGCGACATCACATACACCATCTTTCTCTAATGGCAATTTTGATTTATCACTGGGGAGGGGACAGCAGGAGGTTGGGGTGCTGGCTGGAACTGGTGCAACTCCATGGCCCTAGCTTCTCACCCCTTTTCCTTCCTCTGAGGCCCAGTTCTGACCTGGGAGTGGAAAGCTGGTGTGGCTCTTTCTGCAGTGGCTGCAAGTGGGTAGGCAGAGGCTTGGCCTTCAGAATCCCGGGTCCAGGATCCTGATGCAGCCTTCTGTTGGCTGAAGTTACAGGAAGCCAGATTCTGGCTGAACACCTGACCGTTAGAGCAGCATGACAATGGAAGCGATTTCCTAGGGAAGTCGTGGGCTCTCCCACACCGGAGGCATTCAAGCGGCAACTGGACAGCCTTCCCTTAGGGATGCTTTAACCTGGGTTCCTACACTCAGCAGGGGTTGGGCCCAGTGGCCTTATTGGCTCCTTCCAGCTCTACTGCTAGACAATTCTGCAATCTCTTTTCCCATGTGTAGTAGGAGGCAAGGATTCATTGGCAACTGTGAACCTGCAGCAGAAAGCAGTGGAGGCATTGGGTGTCCTCTCAGCAGGCACCCAGGAAGAGCTAACATTGACACCATAAATGCTTCACCAACACTCCCTCTGTCCTAAAGTAAAAAATGCCTGCCTGTGGGCAAGCAGCTGAAGCCACCTCTGTAGCAGACAGAGGCAGGACCAGGTGCCTCCAGTCCTGAAAGGACCATCTTTTCATGCTGGGGACTGGCCTTACAGAAGCGCTCGGGCAGGCAAATGATCTGGAGTGTGCCTTTCAGGCCAATGAAAAGCCCCTCAGGGGGCCATCCCAGTCAGTAAGTGCCTCTGAGGAACCCTGTCTTGACAGGTGGGGCTCGGGATGCTAAGGATCCTTGGACACAGCATCCTCAGTGGCCAGGAAAAGCTCAAGTGCTTGATCTTGCTAGCTAGATAAATGAGTGTTCATTCTTAAAGATAGAACAGAAGCGTGCAAGGACCAACGTTTTCTTAACTTGATCCAGCAAGAAAATAAGGCTCTTGATCCTGGATGCAAGATGAGAACACAAATCACATCTATAAATATATAGTAAAGGCAGGGCTTTTTTTGTCATCGAACGTACCCGAACGGTGTTCCGGCACCTTTTTTTCCAATGGATTTTATGAAGTGATTTTGAATCGCCTGTCAGTGTAGCAAGTCAGCAGCAAACATCCTTAACATAGTGCCTGCGGGCTGCTTTTGTGTCCGCGCCGCCTGGCTTGGGACGCTGCTCGTCTTGGGATTGGTGTGTGTGGTTGTGCACCAGTGGTGAAGTGAATTCCGGCACCTTTTTTTTTTTTTACAAAAAAAGCACTGAGTAAAGGTAAAGGTAAAGGTAAAGGTTTCCCCTTGACATTAAGTCCAGTCATGCCTGACTCTAGGGCTGGTGCTCATCTCCATTTCCTGGCCGAGGGAGCCAGCATTTGTCCGCAGACAGTCTCTGTGGTCATGTGGCCGGCATGACTAAACACAGAAGTGCACGGAATGCTGTTTACCTTCCCACCAAAGTGGTACCTTTTTATCTACTTGCATTTGCATGCTTTCGAACTGCAAGGTTGGCAGGAGCTGGGACGGAGCAACGGGAGCTCACTCCGTTGTGCAGACTCGAAACGGCAACCTTTCAATCAACCAGCCCAGCAGCACAGCAGTTTAAACCACTGCACCACCTGCAGTCTCTCTCTCTCTCTCTCTCTCTCTCTCTCTCTCTCTCTCTCTCTCTCTCTATATATATATATATATATATATATATATATATGGATGCATACCCTAAAATAAAATAAAATATACAATATACAATATGATAAAATAAAATAAAATAAAATGTGCAAGGCTTCAATGAGCTTGACCTTAAAAACCTAACAATCTTCCGAACATTAAGACTGACATATCTGTTTGTCTCTGCATTTGAACAGTCACAGAGACCCAGACTTGCCCTTCAGTCTCCCTTCTTGCACCAGATCATCACTGCCTGATGTGCAGCCACTTGACAGAATGTAAGTCCTCAGAATTGATGCATTCAAAACCCTTTTTGAATGTGAAACATTCACAGGGCCTGTAAATCAAACACTCACTTTGGAGGTGCCCTTTTAAGCAGGACTTCTTCTGCAAAGAGCTAGAAACCTAGTACGGGTCTAATCACCCTAACAGTGTTGCTTTATTGCCTCAACTTTTCAATCTAATTATTATTAGAGGCAGGAGAAAGTATTTCATTTTCCAAACTGCAAGCTGGCTATTTAAAATTCGGTTTAAAAGGAACCCAGCTGCTAATAAATCTGTACTTGCGCTAAGTTATCAGAGGGGGGAAATACATACGAAATAGATGAAATTGATTCTCCTGGGATTGATTGCTTCTTGAGCACTGCAGGAATTAAAACATCTGTACAGTTTACCCTTAAGGATGGAAGTTGAGGAAACAATGGAGAAACTACTGAGACACGAAACAATGCCCAAATACCTGAGTCAGGAGAGTGATTCAGTAGAGGTGCTAAAGGACCTCTGCCCTTCTGATGAATCTACAAGAGGTGTCTTAGCTTGTGCAACATACTTGCCCAAAAGCCCAGAATTTTCTCCTCTGGGCTTCTGTGAATTGATCTTATACAGGTCACATCCTCTTAGGGATGGGCAAACAAGCAATGTTTGTGCATGCCTCCATTCTCTGAAAGTCACCCTGCTCTTCAGCACATCTCATTTCCTACATGATCTTTGCTCAGTTTGTGCAAAGAGGTATGTTGTGCACAACAATGGGGAAAATACCTAATCCAAAAGTGTGCACTTTCCCCCATAGACTACAATGCAAATATGCACATTTTTAAAAGAATGCTCTTTGAAAATTTGCAAACAATTTTGGACATCATATTCTCCTGCATATCTTTGCATTCAGTCATGTTCATATGACTTATGACTTTCAACAACCCTCTACATATCCCTATACATGTGTCAAGTATACCTGCGCCAAAGGAGTACCCAGCGTGGTTTTTAATTCACAGTTATGGTATACATTTGTCCTATGTACAAGAGCATAGTCAGTTTTATTTCTGCCTCTGCTTTCTTGTCCAGAGTTTCCTGTTCCTTCTGAGCTAAGCTGCAGTTCTCACAGAAACTAAGGGTGAGGAAAAGTTTTCCCAGCATCCTGATATTGCAATATAAAGTACTTTGCAGGACCTTGGGCTTGAAGAGACAAAGACGACCCCTTAGCTTTACAGAAAGGCCTAGTCCAGGTAGAGATAAAATGGCTAAAATGGGTCTGTCATATGTATCAATGACAGTGCCTGATTTGGGGAAGATGGGTTGTGGGTCTCCCATGCTGAGTGCCTGTGTTTCAAAATGTACTCCGATGCCTCTGATGAGCACCTATGTCTGAGGGGATGAGGGAAGGGTGTTGACACGTATTTGAATTTCAGTTTCATAACCACTCTCCCCATGACATATTAATCCACAGAGGAAATTGAATTTCTCTACATTGACCCCGTTATTCATTTCCTTTATTCACTTTCGGAGATGACAAACCAAAACAGAAGGATCCTTTGGAGGAAACTCAACATTCTCCAGTGCCACAGGAGGTTGTTTGGTCACCGTGGTTTTCAAAGGCTATTTTCATTTAGGGAAGGACCATAGCTCAGAGACAGAGAGCCTTCTTTTCATGAAAATATTCTGGGCGCACTCTCTGGCATCTCCAGGTGGGGATGAGAAAAGCTGATTATCTCAAAGCCTGGGTAGATGCCACCATCATGGCATGGACAATACCGAACTAGATGGACCGATGACTTGACCATGCAAGGGCCCAATCCAATGGGGATACCTCTAAAACCCTCAGAGCTCAAGGGTGAAAAGGCTGCAAAGAGGAGGGTCACCTCTGCCCTCCACTTGCTCCACATGCGGCCAGTTGGCTTATTCCCCCCATCAAACTGAGGCATTTCAGAAAGAGAAGAAAGGAGGCTGGGATGGACCATTCCTTGGCAACACAGGTCTCTTCTACCACTCCCAAATCCCTTCTCTCAGAGAAGCTGCTCTCAGACTCTTGGTGAGCTCAGCCATCATGGGTTCCCCTACCCAGCTCAGAACTGGGTAAGTGGGGGGCAGTATTGAGGAGACCAAAACCAGAAAAGGGGTGTCTTGGTCCTGAGTGGTTTAGCAGAGGGCTGCTGTACTTATTTCCCCTGTTTCATGTACCATTTTCAGGGGAAATCCATGGGCAAGCATAAAACAAAATTAATGGCTTTGTATTTGGGTTTCAGTTTACAAGCTTCATTGGCATTCCAACTCACTCCTTTGCTTCATCCAAGCTGTGCAGGATAACTTTTGCTAGCTGGTGTTGAATATTCTTGCAGCTTTCCCTCCCGTTGTTCCTCCATTCATCTGTTCAGTGTCTACTGTTCTACCCATAAGCAACCATCATTCAAATCACATTGCCTATGGTAGAATCTTCATTTCCATTGGAGATGCACAGATCTACCTGCAGGTAGACACTTTTGTCCAGTTGTTCCTTGCATGAATGATTTACAAAACCCTCGTGTAACCTTTGATGGGCACATGAAGAGCCTTCCTCTGCCTGCTCCACTGACCCTGGCTAGAATACATTTTGGAAATAATTTGGGCAAAGGTAGCTTCCATGGAACACCTCTGGAAGCGTTATGAGCTGCTGGGGGAGTCAGCTTATGGTATGCACCAGGGTTGATCATAGAAGCTGGCCTTGATGAAAGCTATAAACATGACTGGGCTTTTTCAGATCACCAAAGCTGCACATATTGTGGCGGCTGTGTTCATAAACCCCCAACAGGGCCAGCTCGGCTAATAGCCAAAGTGAGGCAGCCATGGCAGATGCAGGGAGGTGGTAGTGTTAGAGGAAAAAGCTGGTTGGGATATGGTTTCCCCCATTTCCCCACTTCAGGGGTAGTGAGCAAGGTGTTGCCATCTTCAGAACTGAAGAAAGAGTCAATTGCAGGCGGTTTTCACAGGAGAGGACTACTGTGCAGTCAAGATCAGAATACAGAATTGTGATGCAGGAGTGGAGTCCTTAAAGCAGAGTCTGGCAGGTGCTCAGAAGTCCATAGCACAAATATTCAAAGAAAGGAGCAGGAATACAGGATGCTGTAGTTAGGATATTGCTCCAGAGGGGACTAGAAAGCTTCGTAACAGAACCGGACCCTTATATAGCAGAAGTGCCGGAGCCCCACCAAAGGCTAATCCACAATCTGCTACTGGCCCGCTAGCAAAAGTCCTGCTCCTGAGGTGGACCTTCTTAGGAGGCTTATCCTCTTGAAAAGACTTCCTTTTTCTTTGAAAATGTCTTCTTCAAGGAGCTCTACTGGCCTGCCGCTTGAGGTAATGCCTCTCAGGAGCAAGGTGGTCATTCAGCTTCCGTGACAGAGGCCTTCCCTCCTGCTATGCGGGTTGATCCATGGACATCTCCTCTGAGGTCCCAGACTGACCCAGAGCTCCTGATAAGGGTGGCTTCTCAGTGTTGTCCATCTCTGAGAACTCTAGCTCCTGGAAGGAAGGAACTGCATAAGGAAGCCCAATTTGTATGCTATGCTGGCAGCCGAGGTGATACTTTCCTTTGACTTGGTCCCTCCAGTAACATTTACAATCAGGAAATTTTGTGGGAGAGCCAGATCATATTGAAAGTTTTTGCTGTCAAGTTGTCAGCTATCAACTCAAAGCAGGAAAAGCTCAGGAGACCCTCTGGATATCAAATATGCATTCTGATTTAAGGTTTCTGACTACACCATCATGTTACAACTTGAGGCTATATAAGAAATAGTGTCACAAACAATTCAGTTAAGGTTCTTTTTTATTGAAGAGAATAAGTTTGAAAGATCCAATGAATTTCACCATGTAACATTGTATCTTCCTGAGAATAGAACTATTTTCCATGCCTGAAAATTGATGGGGAGGAAGGAAGAGAGGCAGAAATATGACAAAATAGCATTTTTCCTATAGTTCCTTTTCAACAGAGTTCATGTTTAGAAAAATGAAGATGTGTCCCTAAAATGTCTTGAAAAACATTGGGTTGTTTCCATTGGTTTTCATTTCCTGGATGTCCTCCTCACATTCCAGGCATGAATTGTAAACACTGCTGAAGAGACTTTGATTAAAGTTTAAAGAACACAGATGCTGTTCTGTTAATGGTGTTTGTAAATCATTGCACACAACATCTTCAAAATTCCCTTTACAGTGGATTGCTATTAACGGCATAGGATGCCATTATGAGGTTGTTTGGATTATCCTGACAGATGTTAGTATTTCACACACTGAGCATAAAATGCTACTAATCTCTCTAAAGGTATCCTATAAACTTGGATTAGTGAATGTAGCAAAAGCAGCTCCCAAAGCAACCGGGGAATTTACAATAGGATAACTGAATCCGCCCAGGACAGCCATATTTCTTCTTTGATGAAACGTGAGCAACTGTCAGATAATTGTGGCAGCTCCTACTCCATCAGGTGGCAGCAGAGGCAGAACAAGGAGGGCCATGCCACCAACTCCTCCAGAACCTCATCTCTCCTATGAGCCCCTCTCCCTCATAAGCAGGCTGCAGCTGGCGGCGGCTGAGAGAGAGATGCAACTGCAGGGACCCTCCATCACCTCCGTGGAGAGACGACCCCTCTCTGGATTGTTTCTTTTCCAATTGGTCATTAGAATAATTTTATAACTTTAAGAAGGGGTGGGAGGTAAGGTTTGCTTGTTTTCCTCTCCCCTCTGCATTTGCTCTTCTTCCTCTTGGTGGCTTTAAGTTGCAAGGACAGCTGTCTTGTTACTGAACTCATGCTGATCTGGGAGCCCTTTCAGCTGAGGTGGAAAAGATGCTTCCGATAAAGAAATGGAATAAATTCTGGTGTAGTAAAGATGGATTCTATATCTCTTTGACCCAAGATACCATCTTAAGAAACAAAACAAACATACCCATGGTGCATACAGGCCTTAGAGGGAAATGCGGTCCATCTTTCAGGAACTTGTCTTTCCAATATTCCACTTATGCAGGTAATTATGGCTCCTGTTTGTGTTCTCTGTGCATCACACATGCAGGCTCTATACCTGCATGGAGATTGTTTCTGGAAGGATTCAATTACCTTCCCTCTGCCTGAGGGTTGCTTCACACACCTTTATTTTTTTACTTATTTGTTTTTGATTCAGACCATTTTTACCTTCCTTTTTGGCCATAAAGAGAACCCAGAACAGCTTACAAAACCCAGTCTTTAGGCAGAGGGTCTTGCCAGTGGAGGTTTCCATGCTGCAGCCCTTTTGTGCAAGAGTGATAGATAAGTTTACACTGGGTTGATCAAGGAATATGACGTCTTGGTCACCATCCTAAGGATGTGATACCCATACACAGAATGCAGTTTTAGGAAAAGGCAGACCCATTAATAGTTCCTACAAAACACAGCAGGACAGGAGGTTAAACCTCAAACCAGGGTCCATATAAATCTTTGTAAGAGACGCCAGGAGTGAATAATGAGTATTTGTCATACAGTTGCAGGCATCTTCTGCATATTTGATGCTCAGGCAGAATCCATTTCAAGAAGAGCAGACATTTCCCTTGCAAGCACTGAAGCTGCAAGTACCTTTACCAGTTCTCAGCCCTGTTCCATGCCAGTCTTTTTCTGGATTCTGCCATTTTGGCTGCTTTCTCCTTCCTGGCTGCTTGTGAGTCGTTTTGAATGGGCCTGTTAGGGATCATACACTCTACGGGTTGGCAACACAGTGTTATGACACAAGTCAGGGTAGGTCCAATGGTACCTTAAGTGACGGCAATAAACGAATAAGCAAACTGCCTTTTTTTCTTTTCTTTTGCTTTTTGGTAAGGAAACCATCATTGCTGAAGAGGAGGTGCATTTTTAGCACTGCCAGAAATGTTCTTTCTCTCAATATTTCTCTCTCACTCTTCCTATCACCTCTCTCTCTCTCTCTCTCTCTCTCTCTCTCTCTCTCTCTCTCACACACACACACACACACACACGACTAAATAGTTCTAACTCACTTCTACATTGCAATTTTGCACCCCTGTATAAGAGTCCTCTGAAACGCAGAACAATAATAGATTACTCTCCTATGTGATGCGCCAGTAGATTTGTCCCAAGAAACAGCATGTTTTATCTGGTAAAGATATTATGCATCTCAAAATTAGCATAATTGACAGCTGACATCATTAATTTTTCATAGCACAAATAGAGTTGGGATGGAGGTGGGGGTGGGAAACTGAACACTGGATATTTGATAGCCACTCATGCCTCCCCCTTACGCAGACATGATCAACGATTGCTTCAGAAAGACAGGTTGTTGCAGGTAATGGAAAGCCATTAGGATTTTCCCCTTTCCAAAATGCTTATACAGATTGAAAGGGCTCCTTATTAATTTCCCACACTCTTTCATTAGCGTGGTGTCATTTTGTTTCATTAGTTATGTGCTGTTTCACATTGATGCCAATGACACCAAACTAATAACTCTGCTCAGTTGTACCCATTATAAAAATAGTTTTGTTTGGATCATTTGTATTTCAGCTGAAGGATGACATGGAAATCTTTTGTTCGGCTACACTCATGACGCATGTGAAAGAGGTGAATGTACTGTGTGATAGGGAAGTGGTGATACCCTGGAAGTTCTTCTGTTGGGTTTCCTCACCCACTCTTTGAGGCTTCATGGTTAGTAACACTTACAGGATATATCACATTGGGCAAGGAGGCTGACCAAATTCATCCATGATGCAAGAGTTGAAAAATAATCTTAATTCTTAATCAAAGTATTGTTGGCTCAATTTGTACAGTAATAAAGGGGCAAGATGCATTATTTGGGAAAATAACAGCCACAACTTTATTAACCCATAGTCCTGAGTCCATATTTAGTGTAAACCCTTTCAAATCTATAACACCAAAATTAACTTAAGTCTTATTAATACTCTAGGTATTTCAATGGGTTTATTCTATGACTGGTTAGAATAACTGCAATCCAGATCTGCAGTGCTTAACTAACCTGGTTTGGGTGCAACTGGTTTGTGCTGACAAGCACAATTTACTGTCCACTGCAGCTCTGTTTAGGATAAGTCCACTTTGACTGAAGGACAGAGGGAGGTGTGGGTGAAATTGAACATCTGTAACTCCTGGATAACCACATGACTGCTCCAAAACCCAAGCATATCTTTAGCCAGCATCCCTGAAACAAACAAACAAACAAACGTTATTTGTTTTCGGCGCCAGGCGAAGACCTTTTTATTCAAACGTCATTTTGATTGCTAATATTATTTGCTTAATTCTTCGGCCAGGGCGACTTATTTTATAATGTTAATGTGTTTTATATTTTAACTGATGTTTTGTAAGCCGCCCCGAGGCTTTGGTGAATGGGGCGGCATAGAAATTTTTAAATAAATAAATAAATAAATAAATAAATAGTTTGCTTCTCCTGCTGGCAAGTGCCTCCTTTTGCTTTTCTGAATGTTAGGGAAGGCATGCATGTTGCTTTACTGCATGTAAAAGCACCTTGCTTCCAGTCCTGGAGCTGGAGAACTTGCAAGAAACAGGACCTTTCATGAAGAGAAATGCTAATTAGCAATTAAGCTGCCTTTTCCCTGCAGAAATGAAGTATCTACATGAAAATGGATATGCAAAAGTTGTTTTTTTACTCTTGTTGTGACTTGAATGTTGTTTCTGTCTAGTTAAGAGTTCTGTAAACCTCAAAAGTCCAGTATGAGTAATCAGGTAGCACATAAATAGATGTTTCCTGGAGTCATGTAGGGGTGGCAGAGAAATTAATTCCATTCATGTTTTATTTTAAACTTGCAAAATTTTGCACACTTGAACTAAATTATTAACTGAAACTTGGTTTCCACTGAAGTCCACTGAAATTCAAACTTCTCCAAATTTTGCAATGAGATCTCCAGTTAAAGAAAATGCATCAAAATCTGGGTATATCGGGGATTATAGCATATTAGCAAATTATAGCTAGTATACTAGGCAAAATGTGTGTATTACAAAATCATGTAATCCTATTCTCTTTAGCTACAACTGACACAGATTTACTTGAAGTAACTTTAATTGATCATGGTGGGACTTGTTTCTGAATAAAAATACATAGGCTCAGGCTGCCTGTAATCTGGACATGTGTGTAAGGTCTGAGGAACAGGTGGGGAACCAGGACAGGGTGCAGATGCAGGGTGGAGGCTTGTGAAAATTTCAGAGGGCCAGAGGTAAGTCTTTGAGCAATCCAAGGTCAGAAGCCAGAAGACAACAAGGTTCAGGCACAGTCCAGCAGCAGGCTGCAAGTCAGGTACTGGAAAGATGGTCACCTTCAGGGGCCAGGTGAGGTCAGGGAGGATGGGTGTAGGTACCTGGCAGGCAGGGTCAGGCGGGAGGCAAGAATGGAGGCAGGAAGAGGTTGGTGCTAAGCAGGAGCCAGGTAGGCCTGCGTGCATGCAGGTAGGAGCAAGGACTTGGAGCAAGGCAAAGCTGGAAGTCAAAGCCCAATGTAGCCACTGCTACTCTTTGTGTTGCTGTGGCAAAGAGCAGCAGTGCAGTAAAGCCCCATGTGCAACTGAAAATGGGTGAATCAGGCTCTGATTCTGACAATTTTCTGCAAATCCTTGCTCCTTCTTGAATACCATTTTCCTGGTAAAGAAATGGTCACAAATCATATAAATAAATCAGTGGTGGGACCTTGGACCCAGGAATTCCAACGCTACCCTGGAACTTTCCATGGTGTAACATTTCAGAGTGGATGTGATTGACAGAGGTCTTCTCCATTGGCAGAGGGTGTATTTTCCTCCTCTTAACCCTCTTTCACCAGGTGATTTGGGGTTGCACTTTTAGTAAATGTGAAGTTGCATGATGATGTATTAATGAGAAGCTCAAGACTTACTTTAGTTCACTTTGATCATTCATTCATGACATCAAGAAATCTAGTGGAATCAGGTTAGAAAAAAGGTCCTTTCATTTGTATAGAAGTCTCTCATATACCAAGCTAAGTGCTTAACATTCCTGTAATTAAAATTGATTATAGTTACAGAGACCAAAAACAAAACAAAAACCTGCAGTCCCTGAGAGATAAGAGAGTCGGGGAATGAGTCACTAGAGGAGACTTCGTACATCGTGTGCACCGCTTAAAACAATTTGGAAAACAATCATTTTCTATGATTAGGTGGTTTGCTTCTATCCTTTTCAAATGTGAGCTAGTTGCTAATCACACCATTAATCATGTTCCTTAAGTGAGGATTACTGTAATGGCTCTTCTTCATAATAAATGGCAATGGAGAATAACTCTTTGTCTCCACACTTGTGCTCAATGACCTTGCTCATTTCTGTCATAGTAGTCATTAAAAAGGAATTTTGACAATGGCTCACATCAAATCCCAACATCACAACAATTAGGAATGGTCTTATTGGAGACTTCAGCTTCAGACAATGGACATTTCTTGATGAAGCCTAAAGATGTTATGGTGTGAAAGCATGATGTATGTGCCTTTCAAGTCATATTGAACTGATATTGGTGTTCTTCGCCTTTGCAGTCTTTCCCCCCACTTGAAATGAGTATATGTGACAATTGAGGTCAAGGGTGGTGCAGAACCTCAGGCGGACCCTCTGGGAGTTCAGGGGGCAGAGGGTCTCACTCTGTCCCAAAGCCCCAACCACACATGGTCTGGCAGTTTCCTGACTTTGTTCAGTTTTCCCTAGTCTGCAAGGTTAAAATGCTTCTTCTAAGGCTTCATTTCTGGTGGTAAAAGCTTTAAGCTACAATATGCTAACTTTTTTTTCTTTTTTGTATATCGATTCTGCCTCCTTTTGCCTTTGGAATAGACACCACTAAACTGTTGACTTCAAGTTTTTCACCAAGGTAGGATTTGACCCTTAAAGAGGCTCCATGCAACTGACTTAGTTCCACCTAGACTACTTTGTTACACTGTCTTTGTTATACTGGAAATGTAGGCTTGGAAGGGCAGCATTGAAGAAACTAGAAAAGATAATCAAGTGCAGGGATGTTTCAATGCAGAACAAGTTCACATCATTCACACTTTTATATTGTGTGGATATGAACGTTGGACAGGGAAGGTGGCTGACATGAAGAAAACGGATGCATTTGAAACAAGCTGCTGGAGGAGAGCTTTGCATGTAAACTGGACAGACAGAAGAAGAGCAGGTGGGCCCTAGATCAAATTAGGACAGAACTTTCTCTGGAAGCAAAATGAAGAAACTAGATCTGTCATACTTTGAGCTCATCATGAAAAGGAAGTCTCACTGGAGAAGACCATCATGCTAGGGCAAGTTGAAGGCAGAAGGAGGATGAAGCCCAAGCATGAGATGAAATGACTCTATAAAGGAAGCCTCAATCTTGAGTTTGCAAGAGCTGAGCAGGCTGTCAAGAACAGAACTTCTTGGAGGGCTTTCACTGATAGGGTTGCCATAACTTTGCGGCACATAGCAACAATCCAGTGTGGGAACTAGGGCTGTGTGAGGAATCCGTTTTGTGGGAGGGAATCCATCAGAGTCCATGGGCTTCACTCCCCATACTCTGGGTTTGAGGCAGCCTGGTGTGCAAGTTCCTGGGGAGTGTGCCCGGCATTCGCAGGTCACTCACGGAGCACTGAGCCCCATCTGCTGCCTTAGCAGGGCCCTCTTCGCCTCCACACCCAGCAGCCTTTGTTTGTGCTGTCATACGTCTCATGGAAGAAGAGTGCTGGCTGCAGAAACTTTGTTCTGCAAGCATTTGTGGGCTTCCTCTCAGCTCAGCATATTTCCTAAGACTGGATTGAGCATGAGAATTCTAGAGGGACGGACTCCACGGAGCTTGGTCCCAACCCTGCTGGGAACTGCTTCTTCCTGTACTGTGAATTAACCTCAGAAACACCAGACCAGGCCTGAGTAGCTCACACTGGAGCACCTAAGCTAAAAAGGGCCATTTCTTTTCCTGGATGCGAAGGCAAGAGTGGAATGGAAGGAGCGAGTCTTCTACTGTTACCCGACTGACACAGGAACAAGCTGTAGCCCAACAGTGACTGCAAACCAATGTCATGTGGGAGAGACCATTTCTAGTGCACTGCCCTAAGGACACCCAACTAGAACTCAGCTGAAATTCCTCAGAACCTTTCTCAGGTTCTTCTTTTTCTCACTCTTAAGGAAAAGACTACTGTTCATAGCTTTCTCTGACTATTTCCCACCATATTTAAACAGCCACTAGGTAGCCAAAACAAAGCAACAAGACAACACAAACAAAAAACCAACAACAAGCAAAAACAATAACATAGGGAATGGGGGGGGGGGTTGTTAGGGTCAGCCCCATGTAGTGAAATGTGATCCTCCATGCATCTTAAACACAATGCAGTACATGGAAAACACCTTATTCTGCATTGTGAAAGTAATAAGGAATGCCTTTATTGAAATATAAAACTAAATGTCAAAAGACTGGAGTATAGGGAAGAGTTACTGTTACTATTCTGCACTTTCTAGCATTTATTAAAACTGAGGATTTCTCTCCTTTCTGGGGACATTTAGTGACATTTCCCTGCACATAAACAGGCTGGAAGTTTCTGAGAGGCCATTTGTGCACATCTCTGCACAATACTTTGAATATGAAGGCCCCTGTCAATTTGAAAAGGAATGAGTCGCTTTCCCAAATTCTGCCTCATTCTTATTTTCTGGGTTTGTTCTTTGAGTTCCACTCTCCTGAGCCCCAGTGGCAATACGGATGTTTCTAAAATTAACTCCAGAGCAGAAGCACACATGCTTTGCCACACATTTCAGTGCATCGGTATGTTCTCGCCTCCATCCGATTGCTGCACACCAGCGAACTGGTAAAACAGCAGATGTGATATGATCGTCATGCATATGAACTGAAGCCAGATCCTCTTCCTGTAGTGCTTTTCCAACATATGCATCCACTCCTACACACTGGGGCAGCCTTGCCGAAGAATGATTCTAATAGAGCTGATCATACAATGACGTCCAATTTGCTTGTGGTGGACTTGCTTTCTTCTCCTTCTGCTCATCAGGAAATTAATCTCCTTGTGATCGTAGTGTCGACATAACCAGATGTTCCCCTAGAAACATTTCACAATGCACACATGTGCACCAGCCATGTGAAGTTGTGGGTAGGCACAAATGAACTGATGGTACAGAAGGTGATAGCATACTGCACGCATAATGTTCTGGTTAGCATTTGGAAATTAAAAAAAAAATAGAATCAAGGGTGGGTCCTTTTGTGACCCCCCATTCTGAAAGTTGACATTTCAGGAAGCAGTTACTGTATCGTATCCCTGCTTATGGGCACAACGCAGTGGGATGCTCGGAAACCTGTGGAGGATGCCCATATCCTATGGTGGGCAAGAGGAAGGCAGAGCTGAAGATCACCTTTGCACACCTCCCACCTTGAAGATCAGCACTTCAGAGTGGGAGGGAAGGAGGAGGAAGTGACCAGACAGGCCTGGCCAGAGGTAGGGTTGGAAGGGGCCTATAAGGCCCCTGAGTCCACCCTCCACTCCTCTTCCCCTTGTGGTCACCCACCCAGCTGTGCCTTTCCAGCTTAGCAAAGGGACTGAACCTGCTAGCTCAATCCACAGCTATGCAGGCAGGCACTGTAAGGACACACTGTGCTTCGGTTGTGCTAGTCTCCTCCCTTCCCCATTCCCAGAACACCCCCAAAAGCACTTCTCCAAAGTTGCTTTCATGACCTTGCAGAAGCAGGTGTTGCCGTTGCAAGGAAGGAAACATTCTCCAAGCTTGAGTCCCAGCTCTGAGATCACAGCTCTTTTCCAGCACTGTCTAGGGGACCCCAGGTTGCTGTGTATGTAACTATAACAGTTTGCAGTGACAAAATTTTGGCAGCAGCTGTTCCCCGCTTCCTCTGACTTTCAAGGCCTGTAGCAGCAACTTGGATGGCACCCTAAGGGCAGCTGAATGGCTCAAAATGAGAAAGTTTGTTCACACATTTTTTTAAAAATTTTAAATAAGCAGCAAGGATTATTATTTTTCCCATTCTTTGTGTAGGAAAAGAATACCTACAGCCTTTTTCCTCATGAAGCAGAGATCAAACAATTCCATTCAGCAAATATTTAACAGAAGCAAAAAGGATTAAAAGCTTTCAACATTTTGGCTTAATATGCTAATTACGTTGCTTGCCTCTTCTTGGTGCCCAAGAAACTCATGTGAATGAGAAGGAGAGAAAAGCTCCACCTTTGTATATATACATATAAAGCTTAAATTCCTAAATCTTCTTAAATTTTCTGGATTAAGTCAAATTACAATGCCTGACATAAAAGAGTATTTAATTATGTGATATAGAAAGGCTGCACTTTCCATTGTGATTTTGACTAAATCCTAAAATGTAATTTAGCAAAACTCAAGTAGACATTTTTCTTTTGGGGGAAAGAGAAGGAAAGTTAGTGTCTGTTTTTAGTATCTGAATGCAGGCATGCAAGCTGTGTGCCTTAGAGTGGATTTGCATTGTAGAAGTCCACTAGAGGAGAGCTGGAGAGATTCAGGCTTCTGAGAGCTACATGGTTTTTAAGAGGACTCTGAGCACAGAACCCTGCTTCAGTTCATATCATCATGCATATGAACGGAAGCAAGATTCTTTTCCCGTAGTGCTTTTCCAACATATGGATTGGAGCCTTGTGCAAAGATAAAACACAGGTGTTGAACCCTTGGCAATTGATAGGTTGATTGGCAGGACAGTGTGGTGTAGTGGTTAAGAGCATGGGACTGGGACTCAGGCGATCTGGGTTCTAGTCCCCGCTCAGCCATGGAGCCAACTGAGTGACTTTGGGCCAGTCACAGACTCTCAGCCCAACCTACCTCACAGGGTTGTTGTTGT